>NC_056748.1:389444097-389596597 GCF_019279795.1 Protopterus annectens | reverse complement strand
CCAGCCTCTTAGCACAAAAAATCTGGACAAAACCAAAACTAATGGGGGGGGCAAAGCCACCAAAATAGGGACACATTTTAAATATTGCTCTTATAAACTTAGAAAGTTGTTAGAATAAAATATCTTGTATTGCAATGCATTTTCTGAAAGATATGAAGCCTGAAACTCCAGTGCTTGTTATTATTTAATGAATGCAGTCCTCACTGATTTACCCTAAAAATTCAGAAAACTACAAATTTTATGAGGAACAAACCAAAAATATGAGGCAAAAATCTGGATGTTCTGCAAAAATCTGGACAGTTGAGAGCTATGCTCATGCAGTGTGATGGAAGGTTGATACCTCTATACTGCCCAAAGTTGTGAATGTCTCTTTTGTTCTTGCACACTGGCACTAGAATATTATTCACGAGTCATCTGGGATACACCCCCACCCCTCTCTCTCTCTCTATCTCTCTGTCACTATGAGTACTGTCTGGAACCACTTCTTCCTTAACTCACCCAACATCTTGATCATATCAGCCATGAGTTCATCTGAGCCTGCTGCCTTCCCTGACTGACTTCATTTTCCATAGTGTGGTTCTTACTTCTTTCAGGGTGGGTTCTTATTCTTCTTTCACTGTAGTTTGTTTATTGATTATTATAGTGCCTGAGTGTGCCCTGTAGGCATCTGTAGATGTAAAATCATTGTACACTATCATCTCACAATATAAGTAAAATGAATGGGTGTGTAAAATGCTTTTGGAGGATACAAAGAATTAAGTAAATAACAGGTTCATTAGTGAAAACAACACAGGAACTGCAAGGTGGAGGAGGATAGAACCCAACTAATAGTACAAAACCAAGACCTCGACTGTTGTATAAAAATTCACTGCTGCTTGAATAAAATGTAAAAACAGGTTTATTTCTTGCTGTCCCCAGCCTTCATCAGAACAACTAATCTTTACAAACACAGAGTTTAAATACATATCTAATTAACATCTTAATTGCTAAATTGGTTAAAAAACCGCCAAAAATGTTAAAACATTGTTATAACAAAGCATAAAGTCAGAACCCTTTATGACTACTATATCATCTTTAGAATCCACTATTATTTATGCATGTATAGTGAAAACATTCACATGTACAAATTAACATATGTTTAAAATTATACATTACAACTGATGTAAAAAATATTAAAATTATACTATTCTCTACCTTTGTTCACATTTTTATACTATCTTAGTACGGTGAGCATAAATATATAAACATATGGTATCCCTCATATTATCAAGGATTCATGGAGATTTTTGGGGTCCATTAAGAAAGAAGTACATGACACTGATTCCATTTTATTGACAATAGATGTAGTGGATCTTTTTTCCAGCATTCCAAGAACTGAAGGATTGGAATTTTTCGAAAGAAGTCTAAGGAAGTTCACTGACTTCTCCTGGGATAAGATCTGCCTCCTTTGTGACATGATGTCACTCGTTTTGGATTACAACTACATTCTGCATCAAGGAGAATATTTCAGACAGACCAGAGGAGTTGCAATGGGAGCAGCTTGTGCCCCCATCTTTGCAAATCTGGTCATGGCAGAATGGGAATCTGAGTACATCTTTAAAGGTCCTCACTACAGCCACATCGCTTTATATGTCAGATACCTAGACGATATTTTTATCGTGTGGAGGGCATCGGAAGACAAGTTGCTGGAATTTACGACCTTTCTCAATCAAACAGTGGATTTCTTAAAATTCACATTCGATTACAGTTACAAAGAAATGTCCTACTTGGATGTTTTACTTACCAAGAACAGAAGTGGTTTTTCATCTAGAATCTACAGAAAGCCAACATTCTCTAACGATTATGTCCATTACACTAGTAACCATCCCCCCCACATCTTCAGCAATATAGTTAAAGGTCAATGCATCCGGGTGGCTAGGATGACGTCCAACAAAAATATGGTGGAAATGGAAATGGACATTATCAAAGAAATGTTCATCACGAGAGCTTATCCAGTGAAGATGGTGGAAGGGATTATCCAATATGTTACCCGAGAATGGGGTAAAAAATACATTCCACTGTTAGGTACCTTTAAATCAACTACTAAAGAAGACACTGTTGGCACAGCAGGGAGGGTATGTGTACTCATGTACACTCCCAAAACGTACTTGATACAAGAGATATTGGACAGACACTGGAACACCTTGATGATCATAGACAAAGAAAAAATCCTGGGTACTAAACCCAGATGCGTGTTCAAAACAGCCCCAAATTTAAAGAGAATATTGGAAAAAGATGACAAGACTAGGTGTAAAGGAGACAAAGACAAAGGGACTACCAAATGTGGCAACTGCAAACAATGTAAACATATCAATACAAACAAAATAGTTAAAATAGATGATATATGTCACACCACAATTAGATGTAAAAGAGGGAACTGTAAAAGCAAACAAGTGGTGTATGTGGCAATTTGTACAGCATGTAATGCCCATTACATCGGGAAAACTGAGAGACAACTAAATAGCATCAGTACAGAATAGGGAAGTCTGACACCAAGAACGCATTATACAGACACATTTTAGATAAAGGTGTTGAACACAGCTTCCTCTTCTCAATTATCGATCAGGTGGATAACACAGATTGGAAAACTAAGCTAGCACTATGTGAGAGCAAGTGGCAGATTTTGACAGACTCCACTACACCTCCTGGTCTTAATGATTTTATTAGTTTAAAACCATTTTTGGCTTTAGAATAATATACACAGAAGTAATAGTATAAATTAAATACAGGGATTATTTTAGCCTAAGTATCCTGAGTGCAATGGGAAATATTTATGCTCACCGTACTAAGATAGTATAAAAATGTGAACAAAGGTAGAGAATAGTATAATTTTAATATTTTTTACATCAGTTGTAATGTATAATTTTAAACATATGTTAATTTGTACATGTGAATGTTTTCACTATACATGCATAAATAATAGTGGATTCTAAAGATGATATAGTAGTCATAAAGGGTTCTGACTTTATGCTTTGTTATAACAATGTTTTAACATTTTTGGCGGTTTTTTAACCAATTTAGCAATTAAGATGTTAATTAGATATGTATTTAAACTCTGTGTTTGTAAAGATTAGTTGTTCTGATGAAGGCTGGGGACAGCTTAACGTGGAAGAAATAAACCTGTTTTTACATTTTATTCAAGCAGCAGTGAATTTTTATACAACAGTCGAGGTCTTGGTTTTGTACTATTAGTTGGGTTCTATCCTCCTCCACCTTGCAGTTCCTGTGTTGTTTTCAAGTGACATTTTGTTAGGTTCATTAGTGAAGGTACTGATGTTATTCTTAAGAATATTTTTTTCTTTTTAAAAACAACTGTTTCCAACATGTTAAACACATAGATATGGGAGCCACCATAACTCCTAATTTTGCAAGTCTGGCTATGTTTTTTTTAGTAGTAGTATAAAAGGAATAAGTGCTTTCATCCTGCTTAACAGGACTTCATCAGGTTCAACAATAAAATATCATTGCAGGTGCTTATATAGACATGGAAATGAGGTAAAAGGAAGTGATGTATTAATTAAGAATGCTAGGTACTGAAAGAAATAGGTACATTACAACAAAAATAACTTGTACCAAAATAACATGAATAAAAAATCATTTTTCAATAAAAGAAAAACATATTTAAACATTTGCATGTTAAAATACATGTAAAAAGTTTGTTTTAAAAAACAATATGTTAAAAAATGTGTATACTAAAAAGTACTATATGAAGTGTTGTGTTATGTTGGATCACTTAGGCTCTAAGTTCTAAAATAGGTTTGAGGGGGATGTAATCATTAATACCTGGTGGGTTACTGGCATTGAGCCTCAACTGCCAGACCACTTCTTTCTCTTCTAAAAAGAGCTTAGTGTTACCATCCCTAGGATAAACAAATACTTTTTCTAGAATAGCAAATTTAAAGGTGTGACAAGTTTTGTTGCTCATCAGGTGTCTATATAATATTTGTATTCTTCTTTCTAATATTATACATACGCTCATAGATTCTATTCTTTAAAGGTCTTTCAGTTTTCTCGACATAAAATGCCGGGCATGTGGGACACAAGGCTAAATATACAACATGTGTATTACAGCTCCCTTTCTGAAACTTAATTTTAGTCCTATTTATGTTGGCCAACTGTACATCCAAATTCTCACAAATACACCCACACTGGTTACATGAACCACATTTTCTTGTACCTTGGGGGGCCTCTCTTTGAACTGAGTGGTTTAAAATTCTCAAAACTACTCTTGAGATTAACTTCTGTCTTATATGCAAAAGTCGGTGAAATGCCTAATAAATTGTAAATGTCCCCATTGCCTCTAAGGACATTCCAGTTTTTTTACACCACTTCTTTAATCACTGATGAATAAGGACTGAACTTGAGCACCATAGCTCTAGAATGCACACTATCATTCAAATTTCCACCCCCAGATGTCAGACCAACTCCTAACAGTGGTTTGTACTGTAATCTCCATTGTGATAAGACATAACAAACAGTCTCATCCACTAAGTGGGGTGGATACCCTCTTTCTAAAAATATATTCCCCACAACTTTTAATTCGTTAACAACATCAGTGTATTCAGATATCATTCTAGCCACCTTAATACATTGGCCTTTAAGCATGCTCTTTTTCTGTGACATATGGTGGCAACTGTTGTACTCTAAGTAAGAGTTGCTAAAAGTGGGTTTGCTGTAGATATTAGATTTAAACCCATTCTCTGTGTGGGCTATGCATGTATCCAGACAGGGTATGCCTTTCTCACTATATGAGTGAGTGAACTTAAAGTCAGGGCAGACACTGTTCAAAAATGCTGCAAAATTTTCAACATCCTTTGTGTCAGCCTTCCATAGAACAAACAGGTCATCCAAAAATCGAACATAAAGTTTCAGTTTACTTGAAAAAGGAGTGTTAAATACATGTCTATGTTTCCACTTAGTCAAAACAAGATTTGCGAATATGAGGGCACAAGCTGCCCCCATAGCAACACCTTTGATTTGCTTGAAATACTCCCCTCAAAATAGATGAAATTGTTATCTAGGATGGTAGTCATAAATTCCATCAACATTTGAATCTTATCACTGTCCAATGTAGAATATTTGACCATAGATTAATGAAAAAGTTCCAATCCTACATCCTTAGGTATGGAATTAAACAAATCAACCACATCAATAGTTAAAAATAATAAATCCTTTTCCCAAAGTTCACTTTTAATTCTACCTAAAAAATCCCAGGAGTCTTTTAAAAGATAATGAATGTTGTTGTAGGAATGTTTAAGCCAATTAATCTATAATGACTCCAAAAGGAAATGTTTTAGACTTACCCCCTGCAACTATAGGTTGAAAAGGGGGTTGTGTCACATTTTTGTGAACTTTGGGAATACCAACTATAGAGGCTAGTAGGGGGTTCTTAACTTTAAGGAAATTGTATGTATCCATAGTAATCCTCTGATCTAGCAAGTATTCTTCCAATTCCAAATCTATACATCTGTACGCTATATGTAGCTCATTTAGTGATACAGACTCATATACTTCCAAAGTGTTTAAAATGTCATACATCTTGTTTAAGTAATCCATTTGATTATACAGCACAATGCCCCCTCCCTTGTCAGGTTTCATAACCTTTTTGTCTGTGTCTTGACTTAATTTCTGAAAAATCTCCCTTTCATGTTTACTCAAGTTATATACCTTTCTCTTTTTCCCTTTTGTAGCTTCATAAGCCTTGTATATGTCCTAGGTGACTAGTTTATCAAAGGTTTGTAAAGAAGAGTGTAAGGGAGGGTTGTATGTGCTCTTTTTCTTAATAGTAGATTCCTGAATTTGCTGGGCCTTATCTTTAAATTGAATGGCCAAGTTTTGTTTTCTAATAAAAAGTTTCATCTCAGTCAATGTATTTACTAAATCAAAATGTGTAGTGGGTATGTATTTCAACCCTTTGGATAACAGGGAGAAATGATCCTTTGTCACTTCACAAACAGTGAAGTTGAAAATATTAAAATTGTTGTAGCTGCAAACTACCTCATTTGTAATTAAAATCTCATCTTTTTCTTGGGGTAATATGCTCAATATACCCCCAGTTGATATTGGGACCGGCCCACTCCCTGACCTGAGTCTCAATAAACTTCCTTGGCCTAGGTGTGCCTCTGGTTTTTCCCCCCCAAAAAATGTTTTGGGGTTTGGGCATAATTATAAAATTCCTCTGAAAATTATCATATCTAAAATGCCCAGATTGCCTATGGTCATTAATGTTCTCTTCCCCACCACTAGCATTCTCCATTTTGTATTCTTTCCATATATAGACTTTCTTTCTACTATAATGGGAAATATCCCTTTCACTTTTCTTCTCTTTTCTCTTAAACAAAGTACCACTATATTTACTAACAATACTAAATTGCTTTTGATAAAACTCTTTCCATTGGTCAAAAATTAAGTCCTGGGTGATATCAACATTTAAAAGCTCAATTTCACATAATAGTCTACTTAACTTGGCATCATTGTGCTTAATTAATAAACACATATAATCAAATCCAAAACTGTCAAACAACGAGTTAAATTCATTCATTATTTCTTCATTTAACTCCAAGCCCATAGGTTCCTTAAAAATTCTAATTCCTTTTGGTACAATCTTAAATTCAATACATTTGTTAAAATATGCATCATCTATCTGTAACCATTTAATATGCCCAAGTTTTTTCTCCATGTATAAAATCTTTTCCTTTAAAGAAGGAAAAGCAGTTTGTTTGTCAGCATAGGTTGGTAAACAGTTCATATGCATAAATGCAGAGTCTGCTTTTCCCAAACGTAAATTCTGACTTTTTAAATATTGTTAAAGTCATTATTTAAAGTACATAAGTCTCTAGCAGAATGCACACTGTCATTGTTAGTTGTAGTATGTACCTGAATGTCACTGGTACCAGTTGTTGCTGCTTTACCAGAAACTGCTGCACAAGTATACTTTGGAACAGTCCTTTTAAGCTTAGCTCCACAACGAAGATGATCCTCCTCATTCTCTTACCCTCAACCCTCAGAAGAGTTGGCAAACACTCTTAAAATGTGAAACAGCACTGTCTGATAATTCCTGAGGCTGGAGAAAGCCGCCATTACTCTCTCATGCTTCATTTTGCTCTGTTCCTCCTCCTGGTGACATCACACGCAAAGGGGCAGGTGTATTCTCCTTCTGGGTTTGGCTCATAAGCTCAATGAGCCTAGTTAACTCACCTTTAACAATTTGTATTTCTGAATTCAGCCTGTTAAATTAATTTCATTGTACAAGCAAAAATAAAGATGGGATCTCGTCTAGGGAATCCATCCTGCCAGAACCTCAGTAAAAACAAAAACTAAATCCAAATTTCTGAGTGCAGTAGTTAAGGCAAGAAATACACAAACACTACTACTGCAAAACTGGCTCAGATGGTCCTAGGCCATAAAGACTCCCAAAATACCATGAAGAAAAGTCAAATAAAAACTTTTATTAGTAGTATAAAAGGAATAAGCGCTTTCATCCTGCTTAACAGGACTTCATCAGATTCAACAATAAAATAACATTGCAGGTGCTTATATAGATGTGGAGATGAGGTAAAAGGAAGTGATGTATTAATTAAGAACTCTAGCTTCTAAAAGAAATAGGTACATTACAACATAAATAACTTGTACCAAAATAATATGAATAAAAAATCATTTTTCAATAAATGAAAAACATATTTAAACAATTGCATATTAAAATGCACTTTAAAACACCCTACAGGGCAATCACAAACTCCCACTACTGACTCTTCCCATAATACCACAAAACTTAAAGAAACATTACTGTAATAAAATATACTCTGTTCTATTCCCGCACTACATCTTTCTATAAGAAAATACATGGCAAACCAGTCTGCACTAAACTACACATACTCTAATCAATTAACAAGTGAAATAAAAGTCATGTACTACATAAAACACTACAATTGCTTTTTAACATTGTTTTTGCAGGAGGGCAACCCCCCATACCCCCCCGCAAATTAAATATACCAACTCCAAGATTGCAGTACCTTGGGGAAAAGGGCATGTTTACATCTATTTTAATAGTGCTGCGACTGACTGCATGTCAGTAATTTCTGTTTGGTTTTTTTGAGATTCGTTCTTGTAAATTTTCGATTTTAGGGAATTTCAGCAAAGTTGTCTTGCTATTGTGAATTACGTTTATATGAGCTATGTGTGTGTGTGTGTGTGTGTGTGTGTGTGTGTGTGTATATATATATATATATATATATGTATATATATATATATATATTATATTTGATAAACTGTAATTATTGTCTAGTTATTTCTTGAATGAGACAGGTCCTCTTGTTTTTAATTGCATTCTCCAAGCCAAAGTTTAGATAATACAGTGTCCAGCCTTTACAAGGTGCTGTGTCCTTGGAGAAGTACAGAAAAGAAGCTGGGATCAGCAGTATATGCTATAATACACATAAGAAAAAACTGCACCTGGCTCAAATTTTCCCATAGGGCAGTGGTTTTGTCCACTGTCTGAGAGTCAACACGAGCAAGTTTTAAGCCATGAGAACCTTTACTTTTCACAAATCTAAAATGAAAAGAGTTCTACCATTATTGTACCTTTGCACTTCTAGGGGATGTCTGAGGTGCCAGCCATTCTGGTCTTGGAAAAAGATCTTTCACTAGCTATATATGTCACTAATGTTTTCAGAATAAAGGAGGAAACATGCTATGAAACAATGATGGCATGACCTCACTGACCTTGTAGTTAGATTCTCTAATAGCAGGTACTCTTGTGCTGGTGCAGTCACTGTTGTTCATTGCAGGCATCTTTCTTTCTGTATTTTATATATCTTTTGTTGACTGTATTAGTCCCACTAGGCTAGTAGCCACTTGTCAGAAGAGAGTCTAGGTGGTATTTATATTATGAGGGGGAAATTTGGCCAGGACACGGGAAAATGTCCTCTACTTTTTGATTAAGTGCTGTGGGATCTCTTACAGCCACCTAAGCTACCACCAACTGAAATAGATGGAAACCAAATTTACCTTCTCATCCAAAGGATGGCACACTCAGGAATGCTGCACCCACTACTGTTATACTGCACTACCAGCAATTTGAAAATATATCCATTCACACAACCCACAGCCTTCTGATCTTCCTGTACCAAAGGCAAGTATGATACCTTTTCAGCTACTGACACTGCACTTTAACATTAGTAAAAGCTTTATTTTAGTCATATAGTAAAGCCTTTTATTCATTTTTTTCTCAGTAGATGCTGTAAAATAAAGTTACTAATTCATGTAATGTAGGTTTCTTTTACAGACTGATCTTAAATGCATTATGCAGTTCTAAAATAAGTAAGACAGTACAACATCTGTGATTAGCCATATGCAACTATATTTTCATGCTGACTGCCATCAAATCAGAATTAGTGATGAACTACCATAATATGTAACACAATCAACTACCATAATCACCTTAGGCTAAATACATCATTTGCACCATTTCATAATTATAGTATGCCCAGTCCAGGATGGTATAATTTCTGGGGAATGAGATTTTCAAGGCTCTGACCCTTTACTACTATATTTTATTTTATATTCTAATGAGTACTGTTTCCAGTAGCAAGATACACCATGCAGTACTTTTTTATCTTGGGTGCTAAGATACTGAAAAAGGTTTATTGAAATGGAGTAGAAATATATACATAAAATGTATTTAAATCATTTTAAAGGAAATGACTAACATGTTTTGTGAAGTTGTATTTATTTATTTGTTTGTTAATTAGTTAAGTGTATTCTCAAAGACAATTTTCAGCCATGATCTGAGCTATATGTTAGGACAAACATAGAGATGGCATTAAGTATTCAGACTTGAATAAATTGAAGTACGTGGTCGACATTTCAGAATGTCAAAGACCATATAGCTGAGACTGAATGATCAACATTTGAAATGTCACCCATGTGGAATTGGCATCTGGAAACAGTGCAGAATGGAAAGATTTCCACTGTAGTGCGATCTCAGACTAGGTATATTTAAGTTCTGGGGGGGGGTGGAGCCTCCAAAGGGGATGCAGGAGTGTATCAGCCCCCTGCTTGCAACGTGAAGGTAAGATTTTGTTGTGTTTTTATTTATTTTTATATGGTTGACGTTTTGAATGTTGATCATATGGTCTCAGCCATATGGTTTTCGACATTCTGAAATGTTGGCCATATCATGTAGGCCCATATATATATCTATATATCTATATATATATATCTATATATATATCTATATATATATATATATATATATATATATATATATATATAGAGAGAGAGAGAGTAAGAATTCAGTGACATACATCATAAACCTATTACAGTAGTAATGAATTTTAATATTTTAGTAGGAAAACTCAGAAATACAGTATAATCAAGTAAATTGTATAAGTAGCTAATTCACATTCTAATATAGTATTTTCTATAGAGGTAATAGGAGTATACACAAATAAAAGGGGAGAATATGACTAGATAAAAACAGAACTTAATGAATTGTTTTCTAGGAAGCTAATATAAGTGTATACAAGGGGGGAACAAGATCAATGAATGCAGCTATAATGACACTACTTCAACAATGATTAGTAAGCATCTGATGCATATTACGTTTATTATTTGGTAATGGAACCAATGCAGTCCATACTTAAAATCTGATCATTCAGCAATTAAGGGCAGACGCAAATTTACACTAAGGTTATCAATTAGAAGGTGAGCTGTGTCAGCTGCTTGAAAAGATTGAGAAGAACTTTTGCATGTGTCTACATAAAGATGTATATGGCTAGGCATTGTATAGCCCCATGATTGCTCCCATAGTATTGTTCTCAGGTTTCTATATAATCAAAACAAACATCAGTTTAGCTGGTAGTAGGTATTGAGTGTGAATGCACTGAGTATGAATGTCTGCTGTTTAAGAAACTACACTCTTAGTAGTGTCCAATAATAAAAAATGCCTTGTTTAAATATGTAAATAGCAAAGGCATTCAGATAAAATAATCAGCCAACTGAAATACAATGGGGTCACAACCAAGTATGATAAAGAAATAGCTAATATCTTTAAAAATACCTTTGGAAGGATAAGTAATGGTGATCTGTACACCCTATATTCCAATTGTAATGTGGAGAGGGGAAAACGTCTAGCAGTTTGTTTGGAGGTAGCTAGTAATACATTCTACTGTGTCAAATCCAGGTTTACCACTGGTGGCATTACTGGTATTCTGATACAAAAACCTGTCCACACACTAGCTCAATTTGTTTAACTTTTTATTAGATTTTCAGAAGAAATAAAAAAAAATAGAAAAATGTGAATACCCTAACAAACTTCAATTCTCTGTTTATAAAGTACTGTAAACCCAGGAATCATGCAAATACAATTCCCAATTTTTCTTAATAGCCAGCAATTCAGACAAGATCATAATAAATTATTTCAATATTTCTTTATTAAAAGTGATAATTTTGTTCAAAATTGGAAATCAGTTGTAATTGTACTAGTTTCCATTTTATAGTATTCCTTTTGATACACAACAGTGACAATATTTAGAAATTCCATAAAATAAAATGTAAAATTTTTCTAGCATTTTTTTGTTATGATTTTTTTTAACTATTGGTAAAATACTCCAAAGAAGGGAATGCTAAGAGATTGGGACTTTAAACTATATTAAGTGTTTGCTTAAATAAAGTGTATCCGACTACAACACTAGAAGGAAAGTTTGAATTTCACTTCCTTCTTAAAATATTACATTCACAAAAATATGCCGCCAATCATCATTAGTCAGTTATTTACATTTCCAGTTACCTTGTTTTTCTTTTTAAACATAATTTATATTCTGTTTAAATTTCAAAATACCATATATAAGAATTTCTGGAGAAACCACAAAGAAAGTAACAGCAAACTAAATGAAAAGCCCTCAAGCCGAAGAAGCCAACACTGTTTTAACGCTCTTTATTGGAAACAAAACGTTTTTGCCCCTGCTATGCAGAAAGCTTCATCAGAAACATAAGTAAAAGGAAACAGCACATTTTAAATAAGTGCAAACATGATGTCATTTCCTTAGGAACAGTGTATCCAACACGCCAACATATAGAAAAGTAAACATTATTTTAACAAAGTGTATCGTAACTTAAAATAGAAATTTAAAAGTTACATTACATTTAAGAAAACATTTTCATTAAAAATTCCAAAGTCTAAAAACTGGGGTAACATGGTAAAATGCCAAAATCTATAAAATTGATGAGTATATAAACATATACAAAACATTGATAATTAATAATTACATGCATAGGGGAAAAGCAGCTATCTCTGGTAACTTTTATATCTAAGTAAGGAAGAGATGTTACATGATTCATTGAGGCCAGGGTAAGAGTAGGCATCAACCCCAATTTGCCACTCTAATTCCCTGGTCTCCAAAAACAATGACTGGGGTCCACCTCTAGGGCCCAAAGTAACATGCTCAATTCCCATAAACTCAAAACTGTGACCTATATTATTAACTATATGCTTAGATAAAGCATTGTCCAATTTTTTATTCTTAATTGCGTAAAGATGCTGGTAGATCCGGTCACTAAACTTACGATCAGTTTTCCCTATGTAAAAGCAGGGGCAACAAACACAAAAAGCAGCATAAACAATTGATTTCGTATTACAATTAATTCTTGAATGTATGTTATATTTCCAATTCCTGATTGTAAACGAGCTACCAGCTCTCATAAATTTACATCTGTTACAAAAGCCACAAGGACCATTTCCCACTTGTCTAGAGGTATACAAAGAATGAGTAGACCTTTGAAGTAATTCTTTTAAGTTTTTACCCCTTCTATAAACAACAGAAGGGGATGAACCCAGTTTTTGAAGCAAGAAAGAACAATTGTGGATAAAGTACCAATTCTTTTTAATAATTGCCCATATAGAACCAACTTCTTTAGAAAAAGTTAGCACAAAGCAAGTACTAAAGTCAATAGAAGAATGGGTAGTAGTACAATTGACGTTATTAGATACTGGACAATCTAAAGTACCTGCAAACAATGAATGATCCACAATAGTCAACTCATGAGAGTGAGAAGTTAATAAGGGTTTATAAAAACCAGAAGATCTTTTTGCAACAACCTCCTCAATGAGTTCATCAATCATAGGGGGCGGGTAATCCCTGTTAGAAAAAAGATCTTTCAAAAATACACACTCAGTTTCAAAAGCCTCCTGTGTACTACACATATGCACCGCTCTGACCAATTGTCCTTTGACAATTGATCTTTTCTGTTTAGGAGGGTGGTTGCTAGAATAGTGTAGAAAACTATTACAGTAGGTTGCTTTCCTATAAATACAAGATGAGTAACAATTATTGGAAAAGTCTTTCATCAGTTTAACATCTAAATAGTCAATTTTAATTAAGGAGAAATGTGAAGTGAATTTCAAGAACGTAGAAGAACCATTCATCAATTGTAAAAGTTCTATAGCTTCACTTTCGGAGCCATCAAAAAGGATAAACACGTCATCTAAAAAACGTGTATAAAATTTCACTTTTTCTTGAAAAATAGGATTAACCCTAAAAAACTCCTTCTCCCAGTAAGCGACAGCCATATTTGCAACACTACCGCCACAGGGAGACCCCATGGCGATACCCTGTTTTTGCAAATAGTACTGGTTGTCAAAGAGAAAGAAGTTAGAAGAAAGTGTAATCTCTAATAATTGGGTGACAGTGGAAATTTCTTCCTTTGTTGCCCCTAGACTCACCAACATAAGATCGACCCATTCAACCGCTTCCAAATGCGGAATAGACGTATATAAATCAACTACGTCGATTGTTAAAAATTAAAGGAAGGGTCAAAAACAATATTATTGATGGATTCCAAGAAAGACCATGAATCCTTACAAATTTCAGGGATTCCCTTAAGGTATTTAGTAAGAATACCATGGATAACCCTAGATGAAGGGTGTGTAATAGAACATCTACCATCAACCAAGGCACGTAATGGTGGGTCCCCTAGATTTTTATGAATTTTCGGGATACCAAACATCACAGGTACCTTGGGAGAGGAGATGTTAATGAAATTAAAAGTGTCTAGGTCAATCAAACCATCAATGAACAGGTCCCTGAAATAACCACTGATTTTATTATGTGCCCCCACCATCTCATTAAGTGATGAGCATTCATATGCTGGTGAGTCCAAAACTAAATGCATTCTCCTATTATAATCACAAACATCGAAAATGACTAGACCCCCACCTTTATCAGGTTTCATTACCCTAACAGGCAGCTGACAAACCTGGTCAAGTGCAATTTTTTGATCATAGGATATATTGCTTTGATACCTAGGACCATATACCCTATCAAACAGATGTCTAAGATCTAATTCACAAACATTTTCAAAAATGCTTAAGTTAGGGTGAAGGGGGGGATTATAAGTGCTAAGCAGTTTAAACATAGAACATTCACTGTGTGCGTTATTATCAAACAAAGATTTTAGATTCAATTTACGCATGTAGCATTTAAGATCTAACAGAATTTTAGCTAAACAAGGCTTTTGATCCGGTACAAACGTAACACCCCTAGACAATAGTTCCACCAGTTCTTGGTCAATACAAGCACTTGAAAAATTATAAACCTTAAAATCACCCTTTCTATTTAAAAGGATGACAGGTTTAATCAAATGTTCAGGAGGGACATCAACCAGACAGTCCAATGAAGTTAGTTGTTGTATTTCTGTCGTTGTTGAAACTTGTTGTTCCGACCCCCTAAAAAAGGCCTCTGTTGAGGTCTATTATTAAAGTTATTTTTGGAATTCTGGTTATTAGCCTTAATCCTACTGCTTCTCCTTAACCCCTCGTTCAAAGTACAGGGGTCATTATTACTTTGGTCGTGATTTTCCAACGATTCACCACCATCAGTCATAGAGGGCGTGTCCGTTGGTCGGGTAGTGCCCTCACTCAAATTGGTATTATTAGACTTATTCCTACAGATTTTAGGATAGGCAATCCCTTGTTGATACGCCTTCCTATCCCTAAGAAGTTTCTTTAACTTATTTTGTTTTAATTTCTCAATCAGAGCATCAATACTAGTAAAAATACATTGGTAGTCGTATTTGTAACGTAGAAAATTTAAGTCCACCCTAATAGTACAGTCAAGCTCCTCAGTTTCAGCCAAAAGGGCACGAATATGGTTATTGTAATGCTTGATCATAAGGTCAAGCAACTCTGCCCCTTGACGGTTAAACAAAGAAGTCAAGTCATCCAGGAAACCCTGATCAGTAACCAATGTGGTAGGAGAAAAAGAACTCCTTAAACCCTTCGGTACTGTATTTTCAGCCAGACATTGCTGGAAGTAGGAAACTTCAAGCTGTAACTTCTTAATTTTTAACATGTTACTGTCAAGAATTTTTAATTTTTCTGATAAATTATCAGTAAGGTTACCTGTTTGATTATCCTGTAAAGGTGAACCAACAAGCGTTGGAGTGCCAAATCCAAGACACTCAGTATTTCCAGCCCAAACAGCAAAGGAAGGAACACCAGTGAAAGCACCAGTGTTATCTGCCAGGATTTCACCTGGTAAATGCCTTTCAGCACACATGTGGCCACCATTAGATTGTAAAAAAACCGGACCGCTCGTTAGACCCAAACCGTTACCACCATTGGTAACAGCTGAAGCACCACGATGTGAAACTACCCTCTGCAGGAGGGCTTGTGCCTCTATCAATGGGGGACTGCTGTCATTAATTAGAGATTGCGCCGCTATAACAGGACCATTCACGAAACCAGCAGAAGTCTGTCCACAATTGCGATTACCTTGCATCAGTTGTCCAGCTGGTATATCGCCACTAGCGCTACCAGAAACCGTTCCAACAGCCAAATTATTAGACCGAGCAGTAGCGGTAGACTGGCTGAGTCGCTGGTTACCCTGAATAGACCTGGCGTCCCCTTGGTGAATTGGAACACTGTTCACTTCAATAGAATTGAGCCGTTGGTCTAAACGCTCAAGACGTTGATTCAACGAAGAAAGAAGTAGTTGAATGTTAATAGGTTCTTCATTTGGATGTATTTCATCCGTCCTAAATAAGTTAGGCATCCTCGGACTTGT
Source organism: Protopterus annectens (assembly GCF_019279795.1). Lineage (NCBI taxonomy): Eukaryota > Metazoa > Chordata > Ceratodontiformes > Protopteridae > Protopterus > Protopterus annectens. The sequence goes on along the minus strand of NC_056748.1, from coordinate 389,580,497 downwards.
AGAGTCACCGGTCGACATACTGGAGAAACCACAAAGAAAGTAACAGCAAACTAAATGAAAAGCCCTCAAGCCGAAGAAGCCAACATTGTTTTAACGCTCTTTATTGGAAACAAAACGTTTTCGCCCCTGCTATGCAGAAAGCTGACATGATGTCATTTCCTTAGGAACAGTGTATCCAACACGCCAACATATAGAAAAGTAAACATTATTTTAACAAAGTGTATCGTAACTTAAAATAAAAATTTAAAAGTTACATTACATTTAAGAAAACATTTTCATTAAAAATTCCAAAGTCTAAAAACTGGGGTAACATGGTAAAATGCCTTTATCCTGGGTCATTTGAGGTTTAGTTTGTGTTTCCCTTGGTATGACATTTTAACATTTTTTTCGCATTTTGTTCATCTGTTGATCCGTGGTCAAGCTCAGTTTTATTAGCGCATAGCCTTTTGGATCACAGCACTTCTACGGACTAATCGCCTTGCTAGTTCAGGTATTTGGTTTCACGGCGATTGACATCATTTTGACAAGTCCGTTTTACCTAGGTTCTATGTGCAAGGTTGTAGTAGGTGTAGGCGATGTTAATGCCTGCGATGTTTTAATTGCACGTGCACTTAGAGTATGTGAACCTTGCTTTACTTTTATTTTTAGTTTTTGGCTTGGTCTGCCCATTTGGTGTTTTAGTATGAGTAGTGTATTTTAACACACATTGTATACTCTCTGTCAGATGTGGAACTATCCATTATATTTTAAGAATCAACCATTTGCCTTCTGACTGTCGTCTCCTTTAAGTTAATGATGACGACACATTCATGAGCACTGTGGTTTTGTCGCTAAATAGAGTAGTAGTCTGGTGATGTAGTGTAAGAAGGAACATTGCTTGATGTATTATTTATAAGTGTTGATCGTTATTTTCATAGCGGTAAGTGTAGGCTCAATTTTTTACTCATTCGCTAAGCGTTTTAGTATAGAACAGCAAAATGTGCATATGGTTTTTGTATGGAGTTGTTCTACAACAATGTGTGCTTATGGTTCTATCATTAGTATTACAAGGACAATGAAATGCTTTCTATGAATGTTTTTATTTTGGTTGTCTTGTATTTCCACTTTTATTCATGTCTACTATAATATATGGAGCTATGTGCACTTTAGTTTTTAAGTAAACACTTTTTACGTGCAACGAAGCAGTTCGCATTGTTTTGAATGCACTCTGCACGAGATGAACTGTTTTTATTTCTATTTAATTGCCTCTGTGTAATGACTTTTTTAACCAATGGGAGGGTAGGTAATGTTATAAAGACAGCTGTTTGAATTTTTATCATTGTTATACAGTCTGAAGAAGCCACATTGTGATTAAAGGATTTGTTGCTCCACATTGCTAATGTTAGCGTGGTGATTTCTTTCTTTTTTGAAAGTTTTGGTGTTTGAAGAGTGGATTCAGTGAAGGGTTTCCTTTCACATTACATCTTAGAACCTGTGAATAAACCGTTGGTGCATACCGTTTTCAGATTCGGATTTGGGCCGTTTTACACCAGCATATACAAAACATTGATAATTAATAATTACATGCATAGGGGAAAAGCAGCTATCTCTGGTAACTTTTATATCTAAGTAAGGAAGAGATGTTACATGATTCATTGAGGCCAGGGTAAGAGTAGGCATCAACCCCAATTTGCCACTCTAATTCCCTGGTCTCCAAAAGCAATGACTGGGGTCCACCTCTAGGGCCCAAAGTAACATGCTCAATTCCCATAAACTCAAAACTGTGACCTATATTATTAACTATATGCTTAGATAAAGCATTGTCCAATTTTTTATTCTTAATTGCGTAAAGATGCTGGTAGATCTGGTCACTAAACTTACGATCAGTTTTCCCTATGTAAAAGCAGGGGCAACAAACACAAAAAGCAGCATAAACAATTGATTTCGTATTACAATTAATTCTTGAATGTATGTTATATTTCCTATTCCTGATTGTAAACGAGCTACCAAGCTCTCATAAATTTACATCTGTTGCAAAAGCCACAAGGACCATTTCCCACTTGTCTAGAGGTATACAAAGAATGAGTAGACCTTTGAAGTAATTCTTTTAAGTTTTTACCCCTTCTATAAACAACAGAAGGGGATGAACCCAGTTTTTGAAGCATCAGGAAATTACATCATGTTTGCACTTATTTAAAATGTGCTGTTTCCTTTTACTTATGTTTCTGATGAAGTTTTCTGCATAGCATTGTTTCCAATAAAGAGCGTTAAAACAGTGTTGGCTTCTTCGGCTTGAGGGCTTTTCATTTAGTTTGCTGTTACTTTCTTTGTGGTTTCTCCAGTATGTCGTGACTCTACAAGTCGAGGCTAACTTATTTAGGACGGATGAAATACATCCAAATGAAGAACCTATTAACATTCAACTACTTCTTTCTTCGTTGAATCAACGTCTTGAGCGTTTAGACCAACGGCTCAATTCTATTGAAGTGAACAGTGTTCCAATTCACCAAGGGGACGCCAGGTCTATTCAGGGTAACCAGCGACTCAGCCAGTCTACCGCTACTGCTCGGTCTAATAATTTGGCTGTTGGAACGGTTTCTGGTAGCGCTAGTGGCGATATACCAGCTGGACAACTGACGCAAGGTAATCGCAATTGTGGACAGACTTCTGCTGGTTTCGTGAATGGTCCTGTTATAGCGGCGCAATCTCTAATTAATGACAGCAGTCCCTCATTGATAGAGGCACAAGCCATCCCGCAGAGGGTAGTTTCACATCGTGGTGCTTCAGCTGTTACCAATGGTCCGGTTTTTTTACAATCTAATGGTGGCCACATGTGTGCTGAAAGGCATTTACCAGGTGAAATCCTGGCAGATAACACTGGTGCTTTCACCTTCCTTTGCTGTTTGGGCTGGAAATACTGAGTGTCTTGGATTTGGCACTCCAACGCTTGTTGGTTCACCTTTACAGGATAATCAAACAGGTAACCTTACTGATAATTTATCAGAAAAATTAAAAATTCTTGACAGTAACATGTTAAAAATTAAGAAGTTACAGCTTGAAGTTTCCTACTTCCAGCAATGTCTGGCTGAAAATACAGTACCGAAGGGTTTAAGGAGTTCTTTTTCGCCTACCACATTGGTTACTGATCAGGGTTTCCTGGATGACTTGACTTCTTTGTTTAACCGTCAAGGGGCAGAGTTGCTTGACCTTATGATCAAGCATTACAATAACCATATTCGTGCCCTTTTGGCTGAAACTGAGGAGCTTGACTGTACTATTAGGGTGGACTTAAATTTTCTACATTACAAATACGACTACCAACGTATTTTTACTAGTATTGATGCTCTGATTGAGAAATTAAAACAAAATAAGTTAAAGAAACTTCTTAGGGATAGGAAGGCGTAACAACAGGGATTGCCTATCCTAAAATCTGTAGGAATAAGTCTAATAATACCAATTTGAGTGAGGGCACTACTCCACCAACGGCCTCTATGACTGATGGTGGTGAATCGTTGGAAAATCAGTAATAATGACCCTGTACTTTGAACGAGGGGTTAAGGAGAAGCAGCAGGATTAGCTAATAACCAGAATTCCAAAATAACTTTAATAATAGACCTCAACAGAGGCCTTTTAACAAGTTTCAACAACGACAGAAATACAACAACTAACTTCATTGGACTGTCTGGTTGATGTCCCTCCTGAACATTTGATTAAACCTGTCATCCTTTTAAATAGAAAGGGTGATTTTAAGGTTTATAATTTTTCAAGTGCTTGTATTGACCAAGAACTGGTGGAACTATTGGGATCAAAAGCCTTGTTTAGCTAAAATTCTGTTAGATCAATTGAATCTAAAATCTTTGTTTGATAATGACGCACACAGTGAATGTTCTATGTTTAAACTGCTTAGCACTTATAATCCCCCCCTTCACCCTAACTTAAGCATTTTTGAAAATGTTTGTGAATTAGATCTTAGACATCTGTTTGATAGGGTATATGGTCCTAGGTATCAAAGCAATATATCCTATGATCAAAAAATTGCACTTGACCAGGTTTGTCAGCTGCCTGTTAGGGTAATGAAACCTGATAAAGGTGGGGGTCTAGTCATTTTCGATGTTTGTCATTATAATAGGGGAATGCATTTAGTTTTGGACTCACCAGCATATGAATGCTCATCACTTAATGAGATGGTGGGGGCACATAATAAAATCAGTGGTTATTTCAGGGACCTGTTCATTGATGGTTTGATTGACCTAGACACTTTTAATTTCATTAACATCTCCTCTCCCAAGGTACCTGTGATGTTTGGTATCCCGAAAATTCATAAAAATCTAGGGGATCCACCATTACGTGCCTTGGTTGATGGTAGATGTTCTATTACACACCCTTCATCTAGGGTTATCCATGGTATTCTTACTAAATACCTTAAGGGAATCCCTGAAATTTGTAAGGATTCATGGTCTTTCTTGGAATCCATCAATAATATTGTTTTTGACCCTTCCTTTAATTTTTTAACAATCGACGTAGTTGATTTATATACGTCTATTCCGCATTTGGAAGCGGTTGAATGGGTCGATCTTATGTTGGTGAGTCTAGGGGCAACAAAGGAAGAAATTTCCACTGTCACCCAATTATTAGAGATTACACTTTCTTCTAACTTCTTTCTCTTTGACAACCAGTACTATTTGCAAAAACAGGGTATCGCCATGGGGTCTCCCTGTTGCAAATATGGTTGTCGCTACTGGGAGAAGGAGTTTTTAGGGTTAATCCTATTTTTCTTTAGATGATGTGTTTATCCTTTTGATGGCTTATAGAACTTTTACAATTGATGAATGGTTCTTCTACATTCTTGAAATTCACTTCACATTTCTCCTTAATCAAAATTGACTATTTAGATGTTAAACTGATGAAGGACTTTTCCAATAATTGTTACTCATCTTGTATTTATAGGAAAGCAACCTACTGTAATAGTTTTCTACACTATTCTAGCAACCACCCTCCTAAACAGAAAAGATCAATTGTCAAAGGACAATTGGTCAGTGTGTAGTACACAGGAGGCTTTTGAAACTGAGTGTGTATTTTGAAAGATCTTTTCTAACAAGGATTACCCGCCCCCTATGATTGATGAACTCATTGAGGAGGTTGTTACAAAAAGATCTTCTGGTTTTTATAAACCCTTATTAACTACTCACTCCCATGAGTTGACTATTGTGGATCATTCATTGTTTGCAGGTACTTTAGATTGTCCAGTATCTAATAACGTCAATTGTACTACTACCCATTCTTCTATTGACTTTAGTACTAGCTTTGTGCTAACTTTTTCTAAAGAAGTTGGTTCTATATGGGCAATTATTAAAAAGAATTGGTACTTTATCCACAATTGTTCTTTCTTGCTTCAAAAACTGGGTTCATCCCCTTCTGTTGTTTATAGAAGGGTAAAACTTAAAAGAATTACTCAAAGGTCTACTCATTCTTTGTATACCTCTAGACAAGTGGGAAATGGTCCTTGTGGCTTTTGTAACAGATGTAAATTTATGAGAGCTGGTAGCGAATAGGAAATATAACATACATTCAAGAATTAATTGTAATACAAATCAATTGTTTATGCTGCTTTTTGTGTTTGTTGGTTTAGTGACCGGATCTACCAGCATCTTTACGCAATTAAAATAAAAATTGGACAATGCTTTATCTAAGCATATAGTTAATAATATAGGTCACAGTTTTGAGTTTATGGGAATTGAGCATTGTTTTGGAGACCAGGGAATTAGAGTGAATCATGTAACATCTCTTCCTTACTTAGATATAAAAGTTACCAGAGATAGCTGCTTTTCCCCTATGCATGTAATTATTAATTATCAATGTTTTGTATATGTTTATATACTCATCAATTTTATAGATTTTGGCATTTTACCATTTAGACTTTGGAATTTTAATGAAAATGTTTTCTTAAATGTAATGTAACTTTTAAAATTTTATTTTCACTTTGTTAAAATAATGTTTACTTTTCTATATGTTGGCGTGTTGGATACACTGTTAAATGACATCATGTTTGCACTTATTTAAAATGTGCTGTTTCCTTTTACTTATGTTTCTGATGAAGCTTTCTGCAGGCAGGGCTTTGTTTTTTTTGTTTCCAATAAAGAGCGTTAAAACAGTGTTGGCTTCTTCGGCTTGAGGGCTTTTCATATATAAGAATTTCTAGAAAAATATTTTTGATAGAATGCAGAAGTGTTTTGAAGAGTTTCACACACTTGAGTAATTAGATCGTTCTCTATCATTCCAATAAGCTTCATTTATGCTATTTTACATTATTTGATTATTTTGAATAATTTACATAGATAATTATTTTCTGTATTTAGAATTATATTATTAAAGAAGTCTTATCTTTGTGGATATTCTTTTTTTTCTGTAAATCTGAATTATCTCAGTTTTTTGTTAAAACAAATTGCCTTTAGCTAGTCATCAATCTCAACGCCATGTTTGTACATTATAAATTTTGAATTCTTGACTTTAATACCTTTCAAATATTGACACCAAAGGACTAAAATAGCTTCAGTTTTAACTACACTGTTTAATTATTAACTCTTCTGTTGTATTGCAGTAGGCAATTGGAAAAGGGTTATGACAGTTGCAATTAATAGGAACAGTGATAGGAATGATCTAGTAAACTGGGCTCTATCAGTTTGACCAGGACAGGGAGCAAAGATTTTGAGAGAGAATTCTACTGAAGCTGTTCCCTGATCATCTAATTAAGTTAATATTAGACAGCATGGCTACCTAGGTTGTAGACCTTGCATTTCCAATTTAATTAATTTCTTTCTGGATTTATTTATTTATTTTTATTTAACATTTGTTTACTGGGATAATCCGGCTGGACAGCTTGGGTCTGTTTTCAGTGGAGGCCCGCGGAGAAAAGCTCCATACAGAAATTTAAAAAATTACTACAATAATACAAAAACAATTTTAGTGTTGTCAGCAAACATGGCATACCACACCCCCTTTTGTAGGAGGAATAATTGTCCAAAATTTCTGGATGCCAAGGAGAGTTGAATATCTAGTAAAGTAGTAAATCTTGATGTAAAAAAAGCTACTGATACTGTTCCTCATCAGACTATTATCGAGAAATTACACAGTCTTGAAATAAACTCATATATTATTTGCTAAATTGTATAATGTCTTAGTGGGTATTCTTTTAGGGTAAAGGTTAGTTTTATCTTTTCAGTCCCATGTTTAGTAACCCAAGGGATTCCCCAGGGCTCAGTTTTGGATTCTTTTCATTTTATTATCCTAGAGACAATTATTCCACCTACAAATGGGGATGGGGGTGTGGTATACCATGTTTGCTGACAACACTAAAATTGTTTAACTAGTATATCCTACAACTGGTTATGGAGTTATGTGAGCATATTTAGAAAATAAAATTGAGTTTAACATCAGTAAAAGTCCTATTGTGCATGTGTTATCAAAATTAAATTACCTTCCTCTATGCCATTGATGGGAACATTCATCAGGTAATAAATAATTACATGGATTAGGCATTATTATTTCATCTGATCTCAATTTTTATTGCCATGTTCAGTTAATTTGTAGGAAGGCTAATTCTAATATTCATTTGGTACTAGGTATGAGCATCCCAGTTTGCTTCTGTACAAATACAAATCTTTGATTAGACCAATAGTAGAATATGGTACCTCATTTTGTATTTATACAATAACCAGTTCAATTATTTTTACTTGTTTATTTCTTGAGTTTTAAGGCTTTGTGTATGTATATCAGCTCAAACAAGCATACATGTATTCAGTTAATTGTAATCTATGAATTGAGATAATATTAGAACTTACACATTTTTTAAAAGTGAAATTGTTGGAGCTAACCTTAGTTTGGCTGTAATCTACTACAGTCTTAATACTCATAATAACGTTTCACTTTTTCATGTGGAAAAAATGGTAATAGCCTTAATGTCAAGCATTTTATGTAACAACTCCTATAATATGGAACATACTTACCACTATATAATTGACAGAGTGGTTCACTGCTAACCTTTTAGAGGAAATTAGATTATTTCATTAATGTACAGTATATTCCAACTGTTAGCTGGCTAAAGATTATTTAATGGCCGTTCTTAGCTTGTGAAACTGGTAATGACCTAAGCTCTATGACCTCATTACAAACTAGTGACATTTTTTCTATATACAGTGACGTCAGCATTGATTATATTAAGGAAGGACATATAGCAGGTAAAATACTTCTGTGGAGGGTCATCATAAAAGTGAGATACAAATACTATGAAAATGCTATAAAGTTTCCAAGGCAGCTTTAAACCTCTCCACAGATGTACAGTTCTTTACCACTTCTGACAAAATTATTGGGCCCCACCACCATATCAGTGAAGTAATATTTCGTCTTTAGTTCTGCCCTTTACTCCCCAGCCATGTCACTGCCTCCCTTTCAACTGCAGTTCCACTTTTATTACATGCTGTCAACCTGCTCCAATGATGCAATGGATCCATATCATATCTGTTCTTTCCCTTATCTTTTCCTCTCCTGAGTGTGTATTCCCAGTTTTCTGAAAATTTTCTCATATCTTATGTCCTCATTTCTCTTATAATATTGCGAATCCTTCACTGCATATGGTATCAGTCAGTTTAATTTCCTAATGCTAATATGACACCTGACATTGAATACAGTACTTTATTCAAACCATCTCTAATGACCTATATAACAGATAACACTTATATTTCTAGACTACAAACATGTGACAATGCATCCAGGCGTCTTATGGACTTTATTAGTTTCTTCTCATATTGCATGGCATTTTTCAGCTTGCATCTGATTATAATACCTAAATGATTTTATTTCTGCATGCTTATCAAGGATAAGCTTTAAATTATCCCTTGAGTCTACTAACCACAAGTTTTCTTTTTAACTTAACCCTAGTTAGCACCATTTGCATACATTGAAATATTATGTTGGGTTGCATTAGTGGTTAGTTCTTCTATCATTAACAACTCGTCTACTCTTTGTATCATCAGTGAATAGATTGGCTATATGTTTTAGCCTCAAATGATAAACAATGCAAATATGTTGAGCAGGAATGGATACTGACACTCAACCCTTTGAAGTTCCTATGAGTGTCTGAATATGTAATGTGCTAGTACATACAGGAAGGGAATAGCATTTTCATTAATGGACTTAAACTATGACACAGTTCTACATGTAGTTGGTCAATATTCTGAAACATAATTCAGTGAAAGCATACCTCTCAGCTGTACATATTTTTGCAGAATGCCTAGATTTTTGCCTCATATTTTTGGTATGGTCCTCATAAAATTTGTTTTTCTGGTAAATTGCTGGCAAAGCATTGAGAATCGAACTTAGAAAACAGTGACAGGCATTTGAATTTCAGACTTCATTCCCTTCAGAAAAAGCAGGCTAATGCAAAACCTGTTATTCTATCAACTTTCTGTTTTTGTAAAACCAATATTTAAAAATTGTCCGTACTTTTGGCCTTTGTTTCCCATTATTTATGGCTTTATTCAGATTTCTTGTTCTAAGAGGTTGAGCGGTATGAGTGAAAGCTATTTACTTGGTTCTAATATGTTTGTCTTTTTGGCTTTTCCCCAGTTAGGAGTCACCACAGCGGAGCTCCGGCTAATGATTGGCAGTAGATTTTTATGGTGCCGAGTTGCCAGCCTGACGCCCAACCTTCAGCGAAGGCACGCCCATTCACGCATGTCTTTTGGAGGCCATTCGACCGTGAGGAGGACATGCAGACTCCACACAGAAGGCACTCCAGCCGAGAATCGAACAGGAGAACCTCTTGCTGTGAGGCAACAACGCTACCGCTGTACCACTGCGGCTTTACATGGTTCTAATATGATTCACCAAATTGCTCAATCCCAAGCATTATGAACACATAACATTGATGCCTGAAACACATGAAGGCAAATCAGACAAAAAAATATGCATTTTTTTGCAGTGAAGAATCCTCCTGCACCACCTGATGTGGGGACTCAGAGGAAGTCCATGACTGTACCAACTCAAAGAAGGGATAAATCTCCCAAAACAAGGGAATCATTGCCAGCACATACTTAGAAATCACACCAGCAGTGATTTCTTATGGGAAATAACAATCAAGGTTATGTTCCTCAGCTTCTTTTTTTTTTGCACAGCTGATGATCAAAGAACTTAACCTCAACCACCTGTAAAAGATCAATTTATTTTATTTACATCATTTATATTTTTAGTAAATGCATGAAATATTATATTGCATGACTGTTAGAAAAAGAGTGCGTATTGCCTAAGATACTCAACCTAATCCAAGAACGCAGCACTTCATATTAAAAAACAAAACAAAATACACACTCAGGGGAACAGGTAGCACTTTAAAATGCTTGGAAGTAGAGAAAACAATAAACAAAAGAGGAGGAAAGAAATTTCATGTGTTAAAAATAGAAACAAATGCAGTGTAATATATGAAACCTGGAGCTAAGGTGGACAAATGTGATACCTTTGTTGCATAAAACCTAAAACATGTGAAATAAAATAATATGTGATTAACATTTTGTTAACATTCTGTAGATAGAGGATATATTTAAAATATCAAAGAAGCAAAATGATTACCACCTGTATATAATGACATATAGAATAGAATGTGTAATCATCACCTTCTTTCGGCTGTTCCCATTAGGGGACGCCACAGCGGATCACCTGTTTCCATTTCTTCCTGTCCTCTGCATCTTGCTCTGTCACACCAACCACCTGCATGTCCTCTCTCACCACATCCATAAACCTTATCTTAGCTCTTCTTCTTTTCCTGTTACCTGGTAGCTTCATCCTTAGCATCTTTTTCCCAATATACTCAGCATCCCTCCTCAGCACATGTCCAAACCAACATAATCTTGCCTCTCTGGCTTTGTTTCCAAACCTTCCAACCTGGGCTGACCCTCTAATATACTTATTCCTAAACCTGTCCACCCTCGTCACACCCAGTGCAAATCTTAACATCTTTAACTCTGCCACATCCAGCTCAAACTCCTACCTTTTTGTCAATGCCACTGTCTCCAACCCATATAACATAGCTGGTCTCACTACCCTCTTGTAGACCTTCCCTTTCACTCTTACAGTTACTCATCTGTCACAAATCACTCCTGACATTCTTCTCCACCCACTCCATCCTGCCTGTACTCTCTTCTTCACCTCTCTTCCACACTCACCGTTACTCTGAACTATTGACCCCAAGTATTTAAACTCATCCACCTTCACCACCTCTACTCCTTGTATCCTCACTATTCCTCTATCCTCCCTCTCATTCACACACATTTATTCTGTCTTAGTCCTGCTGACCTTCATTCCTCTTCTCTCTAGAGCATATCTCCATCTCTCCAGGGTCTCCTCCACCTGTTCCCTACTCTCACTACAGATCACAATGTCATCTGCAAACATCATAGTCCACGGGGACTCCTGTCTGATCTTGTCTGTCAACCTGTCCATCACCATAGCAAATAAGAAAGGGCTCAGGGCTGATCCTTGATATAACCCCACCTCCACCTTAAATGCTTCTGTCACTCCCACCGCAGACCTCACCGCTGTCACACTACCCTCGTACATATCCTGTACCACTCTTACATACTTCTCTGACACTCCTGACTTCCTCATACAATACCACAACTCCTGTCTAGGCACCCTGTCATATGCTTTCTCTAAGTCTACAAAAACACAATGCAACTCCTTCTGACATTCTCTGTACTTCTCCATCAACACTCTCAGAGCAAACATCACATCTGTAGTGCTTTTTCCTGGTATGAAACCATACTGCTGATTACTAATCATCACGTCCCTTTTTATCCTAGCTTCCACTACTCTTTCCCATAACTTCATGCTGTGACTGATCAATTTAATCCCTCTGCAGTTACTACAGCTCTGCACATCACCCTTATTCTTAAAAATCAGTACCAAAACACTTTTTCTCCATTCCTCAGGCATCCTCTCACTTTCCAAGATTTCATTGAACAATCTGGTTAAAAACTCCACTGCCATTTTACCTAAAAACCTCCATGCTTCCGCAGGTATGTCATCTGGGCCAACAGCCTTTCCATTCTTCATCCTTTTCATAGCTGTCCTTACTTCCTCCTTGCTAATCCACTGCACATCATAAACCTCGGCACAAGTATGAATAGGACATGCTGGAGGGATAGATTCATAACCCAGAGGCTTCCCATGCTTTGGAACAAGATCCCAGTTCGTATTAGGCAGAGCCCCTCACTGACTCTTTTCAAGAGAAATCTTGATGAGTGGATGGGAGATCGTAAGTTTACCCCAGGGGTCACATCTGTGTCACTGCTAGACAGGGGCACAGTAAACTAATTCTATTATATAAGGGGACCTTCATTGTGTCACTACTAGACAGAGGCACAGTATTCTAAATTTATTCTGTACATTTTTTGTATCATTTCATGGGGTGGCAAAAGCCACATCACTATGGCTAGGCTTACAAATGTCCCAGGGCAGATAGCCTAGTACTATACTATGAAACTATTCACTATCCCCACATCATCCAACCTTCTCTCCCTCTCATTCTCTTCATTTATCAACCCCTCAAAGTACTCTTTCCATCTCCTCAACACACTCTCCTCACTTGTGAGTATGTTTCCCTCATTATCCTTTATCACCTTTACCTGCTGCACATCTTTCCTAGCTTGGTCCCTCTGTCTAGCCAGTTGGTACAGGTCCTTTTCTCCCTCCTTAGTGTCCAACCTTTCATACAAGTCTTCATATGCCTTATCCTTAGCCTTCACCACCTGTTTCTTTGCCATGCGCCTCATCTCCTTATACTCCTGCCTACTTTCTTCATCTCTCTGACAATCCCACTTCTTCTTTGCCAACCTCTTTGTCTGTATACTCTTCTGTACTTCCTCATTCCACCACCATGTCTCCTTGTTGTCCTTCCTCTGTCCAGATGTGATACCAAGCACCTTTCTAATGTGTAATATAATTCAATAACCACTGTGAATACAGTATAAGTAAATGTGTTACTCACACATTTGTAATCTGGTATTAATAAAAGTATATTTGAAGGGTTCTGTGGTATTAATTGGTTATTTCTTTGAAAGTTCACTGCCCTGATGAAATAATATAAAAACAGAATCTATCCTAAACCTGGAGAACCCCCCCCCCATAGCACATAAAGTGTTCTTAGGAATTAAAAGCCTAACAATAGCCATAAGGAAAGGAATGATTACAACAAAGTCATGCAGATTATTGTGGAAGAACTCTTGTGTAGAAATAGTACAACTTGCTTAGGAAAGAGGTGTTTGCCCATCTATGTGTACATTGTTAATATAATAAAAATGACTTATTATCGTGCTTCCTAAACTGGGAATATACCTCTTACGACTAGTTTTCCATGGGGTGATATCGCTGAAAAAGGCAAATGTTAAAATTGTGGTTACTAATACTGGTGGGGAATACTTCTTGTTCTAGTAAATTCATTACAATCTTGTTTCATTAAGGAAAAATGACCCCTGGCTGTCACTGCATATCTCAATATGGCACATAGCTTTCTTTTCATTCCTGCTTGCACCAGTGTTTTCTGATATTGTGAAAGCATTTAGTTATGTCAAGAATGACTTTCTACTTGGCTCTGTGGCTCAGAGGGATGATGCCCTGACTATACCCCAGATGACCGAATTTCAACTCGGGAATCAGGTGCTGGAATAGCTGGGTAAGAAGATGGAAATGAGTGGCTTTGTCAGCTCACCTATCTGAGGGTGGGGCAGAATTTGGGTTTTTATCACATTTAGTACTTTATGCTGGAGGATGGTAGGTATAACCTGATCATGAAGCAGAGGGCTGTTTCTGTAGTAGGTAGGGGTAGAGTAGGTTTGTCACCAGGTAGGAATATGCATGTGATGTCACATGTATGCTCCATCCTGAATAGGACTTTTATTTCTTTATTTAACATTTGTTAACTGGGTAAGTGAACTGATCCAAGGACCCTTTTCCGCAGTGACCCAGGCCATGAAGGCAAATAGATCTCACACACACACACACACACATACACACACACACACACACACACACACACACACACACACACACACACACACACACACACACACACACACACACACACACACACACATATTTGTATGAACAAAAAAAGTAAAAAGCAGGAGCTGTGGATGTCTTAAAATATACAAGAAGCTCTGACAAACAGAAATTATGAATGCTGCATATTACTTAATATATATAATACATACAGACATACATGTGCATTAAACATTAGAATAGTGTAAACTGACGAAGTAGAGCAGCTTGTAAATACAAAGAAGAAAGAGAAGTAGCTTACTGGATTATAGATACTAAACAGGACTTAAAGGCAGTAATTCTCAATAAGGATTAACAGCCAGAGTGAGGAATACAGTGAGGTTAACCTAGATCACTGAATCTAGTCAATTTATTTTCATTTGTGAGATGAGTGCACAAGGAGTTTTCAAATGCTTTTAGATTGTCAGTTTGTTGGATAGTTTCTGGTAGTGAGCTCCAGAACATGGGGGCAGTTCTGGAGAATATGTATTTGCAAAAGGAAAGAGTAAAATCTGGCCTTGGTAGCTAAATGCTATCAAGGCTTTGGGGAGAGTAGGTAGACCATTTGATAGATTAATTATTAAGGACAGGTGGACAGTATCTTTCATGCAGAAGTTTGAAAGTAAATGAATTGAGAAAAAGAGTAACCTCGGCCCCAACAGGTAGGTAAAGAGGAAGATAAATCTAAGTATTTTCCTTTACTGAAGCACGGTACAGTGGGGGTAAGGGAATACACCCTTTTCTCCACTGTAGTGCAATCTTGGAGTTGGTATATTTAAGTAGCGAGGGCAAGGGGGGCACAGCCCCCGCATGGGGGGTACAAGGGGGGCTTGCCCCACTGCAAAACTATGTTTGTAATGTGTTTTATATGTGGTTTTGTGGATCAGTAAAGTGTAATTCGCAAAAGTGCATTTTCGCTTAAATGCACTTTCGCTGAACTGGAGTCGCTCACTTGCGATTTGAACAAATCAGTTTTTGATGGGTCAAAGTAGACCCATATATATATATATATATATATATATATATATATATATATATATATATATATATATATATATATATATATATATATATATATATATATATACATATATGTGTGTGTGTGTGTGTGTGTATATGTATATGTGAATATATATATATATATATATATATATATATATATATATATATATATATATATATATATATATACATATACACACATATGTATGTATATATACTCATTTTCACCATCTTACAAGAATACTTCCACAGCATACCACCATCTAATTTTGAGAATCAATATATTTTTATTCTGTAACCATGCAGGTCAATTACCAATGGGTATATCCTGGAATTTGGTATTCTGAATTTTATGGCGATATAGTGAAGAGTTTTATAAAGAATCAAGAGCCCTGTGTATGTTACCAATCCAGAATGATTTGTTTGAATCAAATTAAGTATATTATGAATATGTCAGAAAATAAACTAGGTGAGCAATTTTGGGGGGGAGAAAAGAAGGCCTAAAAATGCAGTCCTACAAAATGATATACAAATTAAGTTTATACCATTAATTTTAGGATAATCAAAATCCACAGGCAGTATAGTAGGTGTATTGCTGAGTTGTTTAGACATTTTCCAGAAAGCTAACACATTGTATTATATTTAAAGGAGGATTCTGGTAGCACACTATAATCCTAATAAAAGAAACACTACAAAGCTAATCACTTTCAGTGATCATTGTCTCAATTGCATGTTTCATATAGATTAATAACGTACCATTGTTAGATCTTTGAAGAAAGTTTGCTAAAATACTACCAGACAGGCTTGGCTGAAGACAGTCAAACATGGTATAATTTGAAAAAAAAAAATAGTAGAATGCCATGATTCTGTGTCCTGTAATTAATGACAATTTTATGTTGATTCAGATAAGCAAGTTTTGAGTTTGGTAGTTTCTTACTTAAGCAGTCGTTATTAGTTAAATAAATCTTTAAAGGAAAATTAGGTCTTTAGGTCTTAGAAGTCTAGCAAATGAGTGTATATTGGCTTTACCAGGTCTAACAAATTCTATACCACTGAAAGAACTTTGTGTGACACCCATTGTCCTCCTTTTTGTTATTAATACTCCTCTTGGAGCAAGTCATATATGTATTTGAGTTTTCTTTTAATTTATTAATCCTTTAATTCTTTATCATTTTGTTATTATATCCCTTTTCTACTTACTAATATAAGAGGATCAATGAATACTTCACATCTAATGCTGCTGATTTATGGTGCTGCTGATCCAAGGTGTTCAGCTTGGAGCACCTCATATATGATGGCTGCTTTCCCCTCTACAGTTTTGTCTTTAATTTTATTTTTCATATCTTTTGTTTCCTACCTGCTGTGTCAACTAATCTCTCATACCTATGGAGTCTGTATGCATGTCACAGCTATAGTCTGTGACATACTATGTGCTTTGTAGCCCAACTCCTCACCTTGTAACTGATGTATATGACAAAATGCTGACTGTTTCTTTAGTTATCACTGTCCATTGAAATGGGTCAGGGTCATGAACCTTGGTTTCCTCAGCTCTGTCTCTGTGTTAGTTTTAGGCCTTTAAATGCATAAATCTGATGACCAGCTGTTGCATCTTCTCCTCATATCCAGACATATGTTAATAGTCTAAAAACAGTTCAGATTGTGCCTAGTTTACTTTCTGCTTTAATGTGAGTGGTAAGCATTTGTCATACTCATTGGTGGCTAGGTTATGAACTGTAGCTGTCCACGTCAAAGTTTTTTTGTTGGGGTACAGTAGGTTATGAGTGACTACCCCCAGTCTGCTTTTAAGGTTCACATTTTGTGAGAGCCAGGCACTGCATTCTCCTCGTCACCTAGGAAGCTTCACCTTTATTTATGACTCTGCTCACCACTTACCCTACTTGGCTTGTTTTCTGTAACACTGCTACAGTGGTGATTTTCAATTACCTATTTGTAATGCATAGCTTATAGCTACTGTACTTAGCATTATCAGCCCATCAGTTAGTAAAGGGAATTGGTGGCTCGCTATTAGAATTAGATGACTCGTAAATGCAAGTCTTTGCAAATGAAATAAATAAAAGTACAACTATGAAGAAAATACAGCAAATCTTGAAACTCATTGTAATTGCACAAAAGTGTTTTTTGCAGGGGTTTTCTCCTCAGTGTGGAGCCTGCAACATCACACCCCAGTTATTACATTATACTAATGCAAAGACTGTTGTACCTTCATGTAAGGGGAATGATTTAAGCAATCGCAACCTTTGACTTAATATATAAGTATCATGTTTGCACTTTCTGACACATGTTCCTGGGGGGATCCAAGTTTTTAAGACTTCAGAATTTCAACAGCAACCTGAATCAAAGGAGCTGTGAATTAGCAGTGCCCCACAAGAAGAGAGCATTCAAGATTTTGCAATTTTCAGTGCGAACCATGAGCTCTCTGTAGAAAATTAATTTCTTGTTCCTGTTCAGCAGTTTTGTCTGCTGATCTCTGGCTTATCCCCAGCCACAGGCCGAATGACCTTGTATGATTTGCTTCCCTGAGTTGCCAAAAGCAATTAACATAATTGCATTCTGTATAAATCCTCAGCCTGAATATTTGGACTTCTACTTTTCTGGTAGTGATAAAATACTAACCTGCCAAAATAAATGTTTTTTTTTTCCTCAAACCAAGACAAAACTTCCTAAGAAGATATTCATTTTGCAGGATGTTTAAAGTGTATGCATATTTTATGAAGTACAAAAATCTGTGTCCTGCCATTTCCAGTTTCCTCCAGCTGTGAAAGCTTTTAAGTTTTTAACATTTTTTTTTTATTTTTGCTTCTTGTAAACATGTGCAAGTGCTTCAGTTTTACCAAAGCAGCTAACATTTACCAAATAAGCTAATATACTGTCTGCATTTTTGGTTTTCATGGTAGCTGCTATATCATGTTAACTATGTGCTTGTGTAACATCTCATAGGAAAGACTTACACTGCAACTAATGCTGCTGCTACTATGTCCATTAGTTCATTTTCCCTAGTCAACAGAATATAACGTCTTGTGATGCAAATAATTTTATGCAAAAAGAACCAAATTCTTTTAAATAAATAGTGGCCAGACATTCATTTCTGGAAGTGATTATAGAGCCCAAAATGTAGATACAAACAAAGCTGAAGCTCTAAATGGCATTTTCTTTTCTCCTTATTTCAATACTAGGTTGGGCTCCTCTGTATCTACATATTTTAAATCACTTCCAAAAGTAACTATTTTCCCTCTATTTTTCTTCACAAAAATGTCTTTAAGACTAAGAAGTATCTGACTTCATTGCTTGTGAGTCTACCAGCCCAGCTAGCTAGAATTTTGTAAATAATTCTATGACATTTGTGGATATCAATATGATTTTAATGCTTGTCTTACAAATGTAAGAGAACTATATGTTATGTGTATATTAAACTACTGGTGCAGAAGTGTGTCCTGGAGCTGTCGAAAAAGTCCAAAGCGTCGGAGCCAAGGAGTTCTGGCTCTGATTCATCTTCTTCTCTATCAGTACAGTCAGTCTCTTCGGTGCCGAGGCAACCTTCGGTACCGAGACAATTACCTGACATTGACCCTGTATCATCTACTTTGAGATCTCCTATTTTGGAGAGGAGGAGATCTCCTTCTGTCTCCACCTGATCCTCCGGGACACTCTCAGATGAGGATGTCGAGCAGGTGGTGAAGAGATTGCTTTCTGATCCAGCTCTGGCAAATAAATTGGTCCCTCCAGACCCAAAGGCTTTAGAGCCGACCCTTTTGCAAACCACTGCTTCTCCTCCGACTGCTTCACTCTTGGAGCCAATCACTTCAGGTTCTTCGATGTTGGATCAGTCAGTTCCGGGGATCCTCCCTGCTTCCTCGGAACCGATTACTCTATCCTCAGTGGCTCAGTCTGGAGCCGAGGGATCTGGGAGCCGACGCTCACGAGTCAACTCTGAGGGGGATAGTCACCCTGGGTTTTTTCGGAACTGACCCTCCCTCTCAGTGCCTCGGCTCGACTCAGCTCGGTTCCCACATCTGCTTCGGAGCCAATCCACCTTGATAGAAGCCAACCATCTGTCTCCTCGGAGCAGAGGTCTTCTTCAGAGTGGGGTAGAAAAGCTTTTGAAGCAATAGAGAAGGCTTTATCCTCTGCAAAAATCATACCTTTGGAACCCATGTCCCACCAGCAGCAGGTAGCAACCTCTTTTCCCCTGCCACCCCCACAGTGTAGGAAACCAGAGACCCAAGCAGCCCCCATTGGAGGTGCCCCCTCTTCCGAGACCTCCCCAGATTATCCCACTGGAGAGCTCCCTTGGAGAAGACTGTGTAAGAGGAAGCATGTTGACTTACATGAGTCTGTCACTTCTGACACTGATTTGGAGGAATCATAAGGGTCCCTTAGATCCCCCTCTGAGGATGTCTCTTTTTCTGACATCCGAGAAATCCTTAGAGGGGTGACTGGAAGACCTCTAACCCTACTGAGGATGAATCAGTGTATCTTGAAGCCTTTGGTTCCCAACCTTCCACCTCCTGGGTGACACAGCCTTACAACCAGCTCTTAGGGGTCATATTACGGAAAGCCTGGACCTCCCCAGACAGAGTGGAGCCCGTCCCGAGGAGGCCAAATAAATTCATGACTGCACCGGAAGATAAGTTCTTTCTTACCAAAGGAGTTCCTGTTGATGCCATGGTGGTAGCAACAGCCACCAAGAAGGAGTTGTCTGAAACATCTTCTAATATCCATCCTAACAAGGAGTCCAGGATGATGGAGAGGTATGGGAAGCGTACCTTCTCTTCAGCAGCATTTACTTCAAGATTGCTGAATTACCTTACCCATTTCACTCGTCTTCAGAGAGATCTCCTGAAGGAGTTGGGAGATACCCTTCAGGGTTCAGTAGCTTCGGGATCCCTGGATAAGGTTTCTGCACAGCTCTCCACCCTTATGTCGATAGCTAACTCCTTCATGAGGCTGATATCATATGCGGCTGACAGAGCGAGTAGAGCAGTCGCAGCAGGCATCTCTCTCAGGAGACATTCTTGGATACGTCTTTGTAACTTCACAGAATCCTTTAAGTCTTCCTTCACCAACATCCCCTTTGATGGTTCATCTCTTTTTGGACCTCAGGTGAAAGAGACCATAACCAGGTGCGCGCAGGAAGGGAAAACCTTATCTGCTGTCGGAGTCCATTTCTCCCTCCTGTCTAGACCCTATCCAAGGGTAATACAGGAGGAAAAATGTGGTTCTGTAAATCTCAAAAAGGTTTCTCTCAGGCACAAGGTCAACCCTCCCCTAGAGGCAGAGGGGGAGGATATAATGGAAGACACCGCCCTTGCGGCAGAGGAGGTCACAACACCAGGGAGATAGAGAAACCTACTCTGATCGTCCCTTCCATTGCTCCTGTGGGGTTGCTCAACTGTCCATCTCTGGAGGCAGTCGGGGGTCGTCTATAGCTGTACCCAAGCACCTGGCTAAACATTTCGCAAGATTGTTGGGTACACACCATAATATCCAGAGGTTATCTGATTCCCTTTGTTTCTGATCCTCCAGTAAACTGGTCTCTGCCAGACATGGCACCCATTCAACTAGACCATGCAACATCAGAGGTCATCTCGTTTCTGCAAAAAAGAGTCATCCAAAAAGTCCCCACAGAGCAAATAGGATCCGGAACTTACTCTCGATTCTTTTTATTTCCAAAAAAGACAGGGGACTGGTGATTGCTTCTAGATCTCATCAGACTCAACAAGTCCATAAAGAAATCGAAGTTCCGAATGGTCACTCTGCAGTCTATATTTCCCTTTATCAGGAAAGACAATCAGATGTGCTCAATAGATCTTCAGGATGCGTACTACCACATCAAAATGGACAGGTGCTCCAGGAGACACTTACGCTTCCAGCTGGAAGCCAGTCATTTTCAGTTCTGAACACTGCCCTTTGGCCTCACTACAGCCCCCAAAGTGTTCACCAAATGCATGGCAGTGGTAACGGCTCACCTGAGACGTCAAGGATTCCAGGTGTTTCTGTACCTAGATGACTGGCTCCTCACTGCTACCACCAAGCATCAACTCATCAGAACCAGGGATGAGACTCTATCCTTGTGCACCAGTTTAGGCATCACAGTCAACCTAAAAAAAATCAGTCTTATCTCCTTCACAGCACATTGTATTCTTAGGCTCAGAAATAGACACAACCACCATGTCAGCAAGACTGACACCAGAAAGAGTAGGATCTTTACGCAACCAAGTCAGATCCTTTCAAACAGTCACAAAGTTCAGGCCAGGGTAGTCCTTCAAGTCCTAGGGACTATGGCTTCCTCCATTCTACTAATTCCTTTAGCCCAGCTGTACATGAGACTACTTCAGTGGCTACTATTTGCCTAGTGGTCAATGCAGAATCTTCCCTTGTCTCATCAGATTCTCATCACAAACATCTGCAAGAAGGATCTGACATGGTAGTTGCATACAGAACAACTTCTTTTAGGTCATCCACTTGTTCCTCCCCAAGAGAAAGCAGTTTTGACCACGGACACTTTCCAGATAGGGTGGGGGGCATTATGTGGGAATGACGGTCCAAGATACTTGGCAGAACCATAAGAACCACTTGCACATCAATGTTCTGGAGATGAGAGAGGTGCTATATGTGTTGCAAGCACTTCACAGCTCTCTCCCCACTGGGACAATTGCGATTCAGTCAGACAACATGTCTGTCGTGTAGTACATAAACAAGCAAGGGGGTACCAAATCTTACCCGCTTTGCCAAGAGGCCTTAAGAGTTTGGAAATGGGAGATGGACACTCAACACTTTCTGGTAGCAATGCACATCTCGGGGAAATTCAGTGTGATAGCAGACAAACTCAGTCAAGCAATTCTGATGCCTCACGAGTGGTCCCTGAATGCAGAAGTTGTGAAAGAGATCTTTCACAGATGGGGCCAGCCTTGCTGCGACCTATTTGCCACACACCTGAACACCAAATGCAGCAGCTACTTTGCCCTAATTCCCCATCCAGGGATGTTACCCAGGGATGCTCTAGTCCACGATTGGCCCCCAGGACTTCTTTATGCCTTCCCACCTTTTCCTCTCAAACCAAAGGTAATGCAGAAAGCAAAACAGTTGAGGAGTCCACTGATCCTCATTGCTCCTTACTGGCCTCAACAAGTTTGGTTTCCCTTCCTGTTGCCCTACCTTTTGGAGGAACCATGGATTTCTGGAACCATCTCCAGACCTCCTGATTCATCAGTCGGGGCAGTTCCATCCCGCCATCCACACCCTCAAATTGACAGCATGGCTGCTCCAGTTCCATGAATAGCCAAGTGCATTTCCCTCTCTTAAACACATTCTGATTTCTTCCCATAAGCCTTCCACTCAGAAGTTATACTCCAGCAAATAGAAACGGTTCTCTATTTGAGCTGTAAACTATGGCTTAGATCCCTATACAGCTCCTATAGAATCTATTTTGTCCCTCCTTGCATCCATTTTTCATGAAGGAGCTGCAGCTGCTACAGTCAGAGTTCAGTTAGCTGCCATTTCTAATTTCCATTTTGGTTTCATGGGAAATCCCATCATGTCACACTTTGTGCAAAACCTTTTTGAAGGGAGTTCTCCTTCTCAGGCTTCCAATTAAACAACCATCAGAACCCTGGGACCTGATCTTAATTCTCATATCATTAATTTCTGAACCCTTTGAGCCCTCATCTTCATCGGATCTGAAATTATTATCTTGGAAAACACTATTCTTAGTAGCCACAACCTCTGCTAGGAGAGTCTCAGAACTGTAAGCTCTTACTATTCGACCTCCTTACATTATTTTCCACAAGGATAGAGTCTCACTCAGGACAAACCTTTTCTTTCTTTCCAAAGTATGCTCAGAGCATAATCTTATCACTACTACTGAGCTACCAGTGTTTTTTTCCAAATCATTCTAATAAATCTGAGTACAGACTATACTAATTAGAAGTTCACAGAATTCTCAGGTTTTACCTACACAGGACTAAAGAATTTAGAAAATCAGATCAATTATTTGTTTCCTTTTCGGACAAAAATAAAGGCTTGCCTGTTTCTAAGGTTACCCTTTCAAAATGGCTTTTAGATTGCATTTCCTTTGCTTATCAGACTGCTGGCAAACAATTACCCAACAAAGTAAAATGCCACTCTACAAGGGCAGTATCTACTTCATGTGCCTTTAGATCTAGGCTCCCAATTGATACTATTTGTGCAGCAGCTACTTGGGCAAGACCACATACATTTGTCACTCATTACAAATTGGACTTGGCCTCCTGGGACAGGTCATCCCTTGGGTCCACTGTACTGAAGAGTCTCTTCACTTTAGCCACCCAGGATAAAGGTGCTAGGGACGCTGTCCCATCCAGGAAGAATTACGGTGAGATAGGGCTACATAACATAAAGAAGTTATGTACTTACCATAACGTTCCATGTTTGTAGTCCATCTCACCTACATTCTTGCATCCCTCTCTCCTGCCTCCTTCGTATTCCTGGAGGATCTGGTGGACTATACTTATGCTGTCTAACCTGGTTGTAGTTGTCCACCTTTCATGGATAATGTTACATAATGTTTTGTCTGTATGTACACAGTTTTTGATAGTTTCATAACTGTTAGGTACTTATTGCTTTTTTGCAAAAGCTGTTAGGTACTTATTGCTTTCTTGCAAACAAGATCTGGGGAATTACTGTGAGGCACCATGGCATAGTGGTTAGCCTTGAGCCAGTAAAAGCTCTTGAGCTCCCGTATCGGCTGAGTCAGAGCCGAATATCGGCTCCAAACCCATCCAGCAAGAATGTAGGCGAGATGGACTACAAACATGGAACATTATGGTAAGTACATAACTTCTTTTTTTTATAGTAGAAGTTGGAACAAACAGAGCTAACTTGCAAACCCAGAGAAAACAAGTGAAGAGTTTTATGACTGTGTTTATCTCAGCAAGAAGACAGGATGTCTACACTAAGAAGTTCTTTCTATTGTCAGGAAACATAAATAATTACAGGTTTCAAATGTAAAAGTGCTTAACTCTTTTATAACTTGCAGTTCTAGGTAAACTTCTGAGAGATAAGTATTTTTGACACAGAGAAGATAAATTTTCAATTTCTGTTATCCTGGGAACTGAAGGCAGAAGTGACAAAGAGTGATGTCATCCAGCTGACCCAGCAGTAATATTTTGATATTAATTTGGAAACCCTCTCAGAAGCTGTGCATTTTGTATTTGTCTTTGGACCTAGAAACATCTCATCAGCACTTGCCTTGCTAATAGTAAGTACTAGATTACAGTAATCTATCTTAGAGATAGATAGGAATATAGTAAGATTAGTTTAGCTGTTTCCGTATTTATGTGAGACTGTCCTCTAATGTTGTTTTAAAATATTTCCTGTGATTCTGAACTCTATTGTCACTGTGTTGAGTTATTGAATATTGTCTTGTTCTTTTATTGATTATTAAATATATTTAAACCTTTTAATTGTATCTGGTTTGTTTAGAGATATTTAAGCTCTTGGAGTACTTGCATATGTATTTGATGACTCTGTATAGGCCACTTCAATAGCCTTGTTGTTGGTCACACTTACCCTTTGGATAATAGTAACATTAAACAGTTGAATTGGTCACCCTTTGTAAGGGCCTTATAGTGGCTGATAAGTAAGAGTGGTTGGTGGGAGTGAAAATTACCTTTTAGTCTGTGCAGAAGGAGGCATAGCTGATAAACCTGTGCCAGCCTTCCCCAGGAGTGTCTGTGTGTTTGTATATAAATCAAATCTCAAAGTGTGTGTGTGTGTGTGTGTGTGTGTGTGTGTGTGTGTGTGTGTGTGTGTGTGTGTGTGTTTGTATGTGTCAGCTGCCTTGGGCAGGGAAACGTAGCACTGGTTGGACAGAGAGGGAACTGGAAGTTTTGGCTTTTCCACTTGGCTGAGATCTTAACCCTATAGCTGTGCCAGTGGGGAGTTTTATTGGGAATCTGGAGAAAGAGGGATAAACCAGCCCTAGACTGATTGTGATCTCTGTGTGCTCTTAAGGGAAATTGTACTTTATTGTGTGTGTACTTGTCATCATCCCAATGTCCACGTCCCCTCACTGGTGTTAGTGGTGAGGATTGGGGCTGCTTGATTACTGGGTCAGTGCAGGGGCATCACAGTGCTATCTCCCTTTTACCCCTTCATTTTGCAGATTATTTTTTATTCATCTGAAACATCTATCATAATATGCGTAAATGTGTACATAATACCATCTGTAAACATTTACATATACTGCTTCGTAAAACATTTCATACTTTTATGTACTGCTCCTCTTACAATTGCCTCATATATGTTTTGTTGCATTATATAACCAATTAGTCTACACTATAAATATATATTGTTCCAAAACGTGCCACTAAATCACAAACTAGAGAAACGAACAAGAAACCAAGCAGTTGAACACTCCCAAGGTCGATTTATTCACCAAAAATAGCGTAAGCGAAGTACAAAACCAAGCTTTCGGTGAGCTCAGTGTCTCACCTTCATCAGACAACATTTACAAGCCAGCCATCTTAGTTTATATACTAAACAATTAATTGATTAATTACATTCAATTATGCAAAAACCTATTTAATTAAAAAGTATATATGTATATATATATATATATATATATATATATATATATATATATATATATATATATCTAATATTTTAAAAATCATCTTAAAAAATCATTTAATCACTAGTTAAAACATTTCATTAACTGTGTTCTAGTTTACAATATTAAAAACAACTTATAAAAGACATCAATAGAAAATAACTTAAAACACATACTATGTCAAGAAAACTTTATAATAAGTGAACTTGCAATTTATCCTACTCTGTTGTTCAGCAACACTTTAAATCTAAACAACATTTGCACGTGTTTTTAATAAATGTATATAACACATGAAAAGTGATGAAAATACATACTACTCTAATCAAAACACTGTTTCAGTTAAAAGCCAAATAAATTGCCAACCCATACATTGGGAAAAAATAAATAACCCTATAGACCTAAAGAAAAATACCCTAAGCCTATTATATTTTAAATACGTCTTATACCTTCTTACTGCTAAAATGTCCCATACACAAATAAGAAGGTAACCCCAAGAATACTCATCTTTTATTAGACAACAATTTCAAGACAGGAGCAATAGAGACATACTCATTTAAACCTGGGTTAGTATATGCCCATGTGCGTAACTGCCAATAAAGTTCATTTACTTCTAAATAAGTCTGCCAAGGACCACTTAAATTGTCAGCAAATGACTTTCCTAAAACCGTGAATTTAAAACAATGTCCTGGACAGGCATGAATGTGCCTGGCCAGGGCATTGTTAACATCTTGTTTAGCTATGGCATAAGTGTGCTCATAGATCCGCTGCCTAAATTTTCTTTTCGTTTTTCCGATGTAAAAAGCAGTACATTTTTGACACACAGCCACGTAAACAACTCCAATGGACTCACAGCTAAATTTCCCCATTATTTTATATTCTATGTCCCTAATTCTCACTTTTGAGTCAGTAAGAATATGCCTGCATTGGTTACAAGAACCGCATTTCCTTGTTCCTATGCAACGTTGAGTTGGAATCTTGGATTTTGATTCAAGCAGGCCTTTTAAATTTTGCCCTCTTCTAAAAGTAATTTTTGGGCATTCTCCTAATCTTTTTATCAAGAATGTATCTTCAGTAATAAGAGCCCAACATTTGTTAAGTACCTTCCTGATTTCAAAATGGTCAACAGAATAAGTACAAAAAAATCTCAAGTCAGGCTCAGGTAGGTTGACATTTTCAGAACCTAGCATAGGTGAAGAACCAATGGCAACATCCAAAACAGTATTTTCAGTGCGCAAAAAAGGTTTATAAAAACCCACCCTTCTTTTAGTGGTAACTTCTGTTTTAATATCAAGAAGTAACAGACCAGGATAGCCTCTATTGGCAAACATACTACTCAAAAGTTCGCATTCTTGCAAAAAATCTTCAAACTCTGAGACCATCCTAGCGGCCCTTACCATCTGGCCTTTAACTATGGCCTTCTTTTGGTAACTAGGATGGGAACTCATAAAATGCAAAAACGCATTTGAGTAAGTAGGCTTACGATAAATCAAACTCCTATACTTAGATTTCACCACGTCTTTCTTAATGAGGATATCAAGAAAATTAATACTTGATTCTTGCAGATTATATGTAAACTCTAAGAAGGGCGTCTTTTTTGTAAGTGAGTCTAAGAATTTAGGTATTACCAAAGGGGAAGCCTTCCATATAAAAAACATGTCATCCTGGTACCTAGTGTACCAGGTGACATAAGACGTAAAGCAGGGGTCAGTAAACAAAAAATTATTTTCCCAATAGGCTAAAACTCCATTAGCGAAGCTCCCACCACAGGGTGATCCCATCGCTACTCCTGATTTCTGGAGGTAGATACTGTTATTGAAGGACATAAAGTTGTTACTTAATACTATTTCAAGTAAAGTCTCCACCACATAAATCACATTGTCATCCACTTTCCTTTCAAGTAAAAATTCACGTATCCAATGGATACCCAACATTTGTGATATGACTGTGTACAAATCCTTTATATCAACCGTCAGAAACCAGGAGTCAGCTTGGAAAGGAATCTTACTCAATTCTTGGAGGAAACTCCAAGAGTCCTTACAAATATGAACTTCTTGAGAGATTAAAGGTCTTAAAATACTATCTATGTATTTAGCACAAGCAATAGTGATGGAACCACGCCCGTCAACTATAGGACGAAAGGGTGGTTGCTCCAAAGACTTATGAGTTTTTGGGATGCCGAATAAAACTGGCAACCTAGGAGCTACAACGTTCAAGTAATGGTACAAATCAAGGTCAATACAGTTCTCCAAAAATAGGTCTTCTATCAGACCCCTTATCCTTGCGTAAGCCATGTTGACTTCGTTAATACTAACGGTTTGATATCTATCAGTTTCTAACAGTAGGTTCATGTTTTGTACATACACACAATTGTTCATAAAAACTAATCCACCCCCCTTGTCGGGCTTCATAACCCTAATATTACAATTTTTCAACAATACAAGAAACTGATTTTCCTCTCTTGTAGTGTTAAAATACCTTTTACAGGAGGGATGGTTAGCCTTAAGTGCTCTAAAATCATATTCACACATCTTTTCAAATAGACAAAGTGTGTCATGTAATGGGGGGTTATATACGCTAGGAACTCTAAGTGTGCCTGAAAGGGAAGTTCCATTACCCATCAAGATTTTTAAATTGAGTTTTCTCACAAATAATTTGAGATCAATCAATATTTTAACCAAATCAAGCGGCTTATCAGGTACAAAAGATAACCCCCTAGAAAAAAACTCCACCATGTCAGAGTCAATATTAAAAGAAGTGTAGTTATAGATCTTAAAGTCCCCTTTTGAGTCTGTAAGAACCTCTAAGTCGGAAAACCGATCAATCATCTCCTGCGTTGACCTCTCCGATTCTTGTAGTTGTTCTGTCCTCCTCAAACTCATCTCTGGTGTCTTTGTCAAGCCGTCTGGTACTAGTGTTGGCAGATTTACTAGCATTACTAAGGAGTCTCTCACTGCGACGAAGAGGAGGCAACTCTTCGTTTTCATGGGACTCCTGTGGTATCTCGTCTTGACCACAAGCTACATGATGTTTGCCAGAAGGATATATTTAAAATATAATAGGCTTAGGGTATTTTTCTTTAGGTCTATAGGGTTATTTATTTTTTCCCAATGTATGGGTTGGCAATTTATTTGGCTTTTAACTGAAACAGTGTTTTGATTAGAGTAGTATGTATTTTCATCACTTTTCATGTGTTACATACATTTATTAAAAACACGTGCAAATGTTGTTTAGATTTAAAGTGTTGCTGAACAACAGAGTAGGATAAATTCCAAGTTCACTTATTATAAAGTTTTCTTGACATAGTATGTGTTTTAAGTTATTTTCTATTGATGTCTTTTATAAGTTGTTTTTAATATTGTAAACTAGAACACAGTTAATGAAATGTTTTAACTAGTGATTAAATGATTTTTTAAGATGAGTTTTTAAAATATTAGATATATGTATATATATATATATATATATATATATACATATATACTTTTTAATTAAATAGGTTTTTGCATAATTGAATGTAATTAATCAATTAATTGTTTAGTATATAAACTAAGATGGCTGGCTTGTAAATGTTGTCTGATGAAGGTGAGACACTGAGCTCACCGAAAGCTTGGTTTTGTACTTCGCTTACGCTATTTTTGGTGAATAAATCGACCTTGGGAGTGTTCAACTGCTTGGTTTCTTGTTCGTTTCTATAAATATATATGTTAAGCTCTTGCATCAAATGTTTTATTCTTCTATCGATCTGTGTCACATCTAAAAAGTGACCGTAGACCAGTTTTCTTACTCAGTTAACAAATTACAGAAAAACTTTTAGTTAAATTGCCAACTACAAGTCACTCAGTTATTCAGCTTTACTGTTTCTTTCATAGGTTCATAGGTTCATAGGTTCATACTAGGCTATCTGCCCTAGGGCATTTATAAGCCTAGCCAGAGTGTGTTTGGCTTTCGCCACCCATTTTAAATTAATTTTGCTATGCCCTTTTTCGAAGTTAGTATACTGTGCCTCTGTCTAACAGTGACACAGAAGTGATACCCGGGGTAAACCTATGATCTCCCATCCACTCATCAAGATTCCTCTTGACGGGAGTCAATGAGGGACTCTGCCTAACCTGGACTGGGATTTTATTCCAGAGTGAAGGGAGCCTCTGGGTTATGAATCTGTCCCTCTAGCATGTCCTATTTATTTCAGTGCTGAGGTTCAAGTCTCTCGAGCGCATAGCTCGATGGGATTTGGATTTTCTGAGGTGCAGCATGTCCATTAATTCCGGGTTGGACATGGCTTTATACGTCAAGCACAGATCGCCTCTGAGCAGGCGGTTCCTTTCCAAAATTTTCCCCACAGAATAACTCTGACACTCTGCTTCATTGTAGTCCCTGAGATAGGGAATGCAGATTAAATCTTCCAAAATATCTAACTTCACTGCTATCTCTTTTTTACTCCCATCTTTCTCTGCAAAGTTATTTGAAAAAAAGTAATAAACAACTCACTGCATATCTTTAGAAATATGATACTCAATCACAAGGCCAACAGTGGCTTCATAACTGTTTTGGGCTATTCACTGATTCTTTACAGCCTATTTCTAAAAAATATGAACAAAGGTGTCATTGCTGCTGTTGTTTTGTATATGGACCCGAAGAAGGCATTTCAGATGGTAAATCATTCACTAGTTTATGACCACCTCTACTGTAATGGTCTTTTAGAAGATCCATTAACATGGGCAGGGATCTTCTTAGTCAAATGAGCTTCCTCTGTCTGGTAGAACTATAGTCTCTTCACCCCTTTAATGGATTTATTGGTTTATAGTTTGAATCCTTATATTATCTTTTCTGTTTTTTTTTTCTTGGTGTTTAAACACTTTCTTGGTTAAGGCCATTTAGGGAATATTTGTGTTGAATTCTTTGACTGCATAGTGTTTACCTTTATCTGAATTGTGGGAGGAACTGAGAAATAGCATTTTATTTATGATAAGTAGAACAGGGCAAGATTTAATCTATGACAGCTGTCAGGTAAAGCTGCCTTGCAACTGGCTTGGAGTGCATGGTTTACTTGTTCGAATACTTGCATTGTTTCATGTCTCTTATTTTGTTTTATTGTATTTTGTTTTATTTTTAATTTGTTATTTTACTTTATTTTCCTTGGATTTTTTTAAATATTGCTTAGTGTGACTGAGAAACATTTGTGTGGTATTTCTTGACTGAAAAGTATAACCTTTATCTAAAGGAGAAGACAAGATTTTTATTTAGTGCAGACAGGATAAGATTAAATATGTGAGTGCTGCTTTGTAATTAGTTTGGACTTTTTTCTTACCCTACTTCCTCAGTCCTTGTTATGCTTTTAAATCCAATGCCTCTTTAGTTATATGCAAATGTGACTTTAGGGATTCGTCCCAGTAATATCTTTTCTGCTCATAATAGTGAGCACTGCAAGGTCATATTTGGAAGGCCCTCTGCGTCAACTTGATAAGACTTCAGTTACCCTCCCTTTCATGTCTTCCTGCCCACTAGTTCCACCCTGCAATGTTTACAGCACTAACCTTCTTTCCAGGTTACTTTTAGAATCTGTAACCCATGTTACAAGACTACAGAGTACTAAGGAGCAAACTTCTCCGACATGAGCTTGAGATTACTGCTGCTATTTTGCTTCTATTAAAAGAAAAAACAGAGGGACATTGATTTCTAGTCTTCCTACAGCCTGCTACATGTTGGGGAGCCTGAACACCACTTCTTGAGAGCCAGCTTGGAATTGGTGCTTCTGTTTTACACCTGATGATAGAAGGGGTGGAATGATATTGATTCTTAGCTGTCTCCGATTGGGTGGTGTGTGGGAGACTTTCTTGACTGGTCTGGTTGCTGTTCTGAAGGGAATATCTTCTGTTTTAAAAATTTGGCTAGTGTGCAGCTTGGTTCTTTATTGCAATGAGCTGCTGAGAGGGAAAGAGAGATCTTTATTTCTTTTAGACTATAGCAAACTGCTTGCAACAAATGTAGCAAGCAGTTGCTGCAGTTTATACCAGATATCAGTTAATTTTTAATTTTTTTTACTTTTAAACTGTATTGAAGTGCTTGCTCAATTCTGACTGCAAATGCAATACTAGTTTTTAAAAGATGGTTTACATTAAAGAGCAACTGCACAGTCCTACCACTTTATGCCCGGGGCATTTGCCCCCTGAGCCGTACCCTAGCTATGTTATTGGTATGAATCTCTGAAACATCTGTGATGAGACTACTGCCCACCAGAAAGCCTATGATGTACTTCTCAGGAACCATCTTGGGATTAGTATTGCTATTTTGCTCCTGGTGAGGGAAAAAGAAGTAAAAGTACATCAATTCCTAGTGGAGTGTAGCTGTGGTGAGATGAGAACTAGTAGTAATCAGTAGATCAATAGGCAAATCAGTATTGCTGCTCATTTTTGGCAGCCCTTCTTTATTCCTCCAGTAAATTCTCCATTTAATCCAGTATTACTTCTATCAACATGGACTCTTGGATTGCTCATGCCTATTCCCTTGCCAGTCTGCTAACTTTAGGCATTTTGAGGCAGCATAGCGACTGTGTCATGCTTACTGACAACCGTTTATTTTTGGATCACTCAGATTCCATATGTGAAAGATGTAAATAGTGTATAAGCTCATATATCAACAATACCTGGTATCAATAAACAATAGTATAACATCCTACCAGCATTTGCTGAGGTGGTTAAAAAAGATCTGCTTTAGCCTCCAAAGCTCAAACATAGCAAACCTCAGGACCATCCAGGACTCACACTTATCTCTAGTCATATCTACTGCCACAAACATACCACTACTATGAATTACCTAAACTGTAAGCCTACTCCCTGAAAGACCCATGGGGCTGTACAAGGTTCTTCATATTGAACACTGCACTGACCAGGCTGGACAAGGTAAGGGTAAGCTGTCCCTGTGGTGTTAGGATTAGAGACATTGCAAGTGCTCATATGACTCTTCACTTCCCTAATTATGAGCATGAACTTCTGATTGTCAAATGTAGGAGTAACCAACCTTAGGCACTCTACCCTGGAGTAGATGCAGAAGATGCTACTGAGCTCATCTGCATACCCTGACCAAGAATGATGCATAAATTCTGAGTTTGTACCGATGCTCCAAAGGTGGTGGTGTTTCCATATTCATAAAGGATGTGTACACCTCCAGACTGGTAGCTCAACATAATGCATCAGAGATACTTCAGATGCAGCTAACATTAGGTAAGACAGCGATTCAGGTCATAGCCTGTTATAGGTCCCCAAC
The DNA here is from genome assembly GCF_019279795.1 of Protopterus annectens. Lineage (NCBI taxonomy): Eukaryota > Metazoa > Chordata > Ceratodontiformes > Protopteridae > Protopterus > Protopterus annectens. The sequence goes on along the minus strand of NC_056748.1, from coordinate 389,547,562 downwards.
CATGTCCCAAGACTCACACACCAAATTCCTAAGCACCCTGGAGAATATTACGGTCCAACCTAACACTCTCATACTGGGTGACTTTAACTACCCTTCCATTAACTGGGAGAACTACTCATGTACCAATACACTTGCCCAACATTTCCTGGAATTCATTAATTTCAATGGCCTGGACCAGTTCATTCCTACAGCCACTAGAGGTAGCAACACCCTTGACCTGGCCACTACTAACATGGATGACCATTGCTCTACACCAATAGTCAAATCCTCCTTGGTTAGATCCAACCACAAAATAATCACCTTGTAAATCCCCCCCACACACACACAAAGGTAACCACCATGAAAAACTTCTCCAAAGCTAACTTTGGGCTCCTAAAAACAGAGTTGGCTACCTTCACGGCACCCATGCAAATGGGAATAGTTGCATGACCACTGAATCATACACTAATGCACTGTATGAACATGTACACAAATGCATGGATCTCACCATACTCAATATAACCAAGACACTCTCCTCCAAGAAAAGGAAGCCAATCTGGTGGTCCCCTGCCATAAACAAACTCTACAACAGAAGGAGGAAACTGATGTGGAATAAGGTGAAGTCCCGAGTTTGGAAAAACTCCCTTATCAACCTCAACAAAAAGTTGAGATCCCTCATCAAATTCTCTAAAGCTATCTATGAAAACAGAATTGCAGCAGATAGTAAAGACAACCACAAGGCCTTCTGTAGTTATGTAAAAAATTTCCATGGCAATATCCAGATTTGCTCTGAGCTATTGCACAATGGAACCTCCTATACTGAGCCAACAGATATTGCCAGTATACTGGCCGACAGATTCAGTGTCAACTTTACTCCCACCCCCCCAAATGACCAATCACAATACCAGTAGATTGCCAGGCACCCAATATTACTGCTGCACAGGTTAAAACAACACTTTCCAAGGCCAAGAATTCAGCTTCTATGAGACCTGACAATATCCCTGGCTGTGTTCTACATGAACTACAGGGTGAACTGACACTTTACCTGTATGCCCTGTTCAGTCACAGCATCACCTCAGGCTTTGTCCCTATTGAATAGGGCACTGCTATAGTCATCTCTCTCCACAAAGGAGAAGTGACTACAGACCCTGGGAATTATTGCCCCATTAGCCTGACAACTCTGATATGCAAGGCTATGGAACACATCATCATGGACCTAATAAACAAGGATATAGGAAATCTCCAAACTCTGGATCCCACACAGTTTGGTTTTGTGAAGGGTAGATCATGCCTGCCCAACTTGGTCGACTTCTTTGAGTCAGTCACCAGAGCTGTGGATGAAGGCAAGGTGGTTCATACAGCCTACCTTGATCTGGCCTTTGATAATATTCCCCACTCAGGAATCATAGAAAAACTCACTAAGCTAGGCATCAACCCCTATATCACTAGGTGGGTTGCAAACTGGCTCACAGATAGAACCCGTAGTGTGAAAGTAGCTGACTCCAAGTCAGACTGCTGACCAGTCACGAGTGGAGTCCCACAGGGATTGGTCCTGGGTCCTCTCCTGTTTGGTATCTACTGCTCAGACATCCAGGCCAACACGAAGGGACTCTGGCTGACAAGGTTTGCAGGTGATTGCAAGTTGGGAGCCATTATTAACTCCCCAAGTGATGTTGACATCCTTACAGAAAGGCCTCACTGAGACCAATGACTGGTGTCAGAACCATGGCCTTAAGCTCAATGCCAAAAAATGTGTCGTCCCCCCCTTTGGGAAAAAAACAGTTGTCATGAATTACCACATCAGTGGTAGTCCACTGAACACAGAAGGTATTATAAGAGATCTGGGAACACAGATTGACAGCAACCTCTCTTTTGACCACCACAGAAAGTCCTTCTATGTGGCCAATCTCATTACTAAGGGTTTTGCATCCAAGAAGAAGGAGATCATTGTCTCCCTCTACTCTTCCCTCATTAGGCCAATCATCGAGTACAATGCCTCATTTGGCATGTACCTCACAAGTCACCTGCAACAACTGGAGAGGCTGCAAAAGTACCTCACAAAGAGGATCCTAGGCTTTAAACACTTGCCCTATATGGACAGACTCAAAAAACTCCAGCTATTCTCTGTCTCATATCACCTATTTAGAGGTGATCTCTGCTTGACTTACAAAACCATGTCTGACCCAGCTCTGTTAGAAATGCTACATCTAAAGAAATCCCAATCCCTCCGCACCACATGCTCCAGAGACCTCAACCTCATTACCACAATAAACAGAATGTGCTGGAGGGACAGGTTCATAACCCACAGACTGCCCGTGCTATGGAATAGACTTCCCATACATGTCAAACAGAGTCAAACAGAGCACCTCACTGGCCTTCTTCAAGAGAAATCTTGATGAGTGGATGGGAAATAGAAAATTCACCCCAGGGATCACTCCAGTGGCTCTACTCAACAGAGAAACTGGGAACTAAAGTCAGGTGGCACGATGCCAGGGTAATCCCATGGGCTAGGCTTGTAAAGGCTTCGGGGCCATTAGCCTAGTACACACCTATGAACCTATGAAAAAATAATCAACTTCATCAATTGGTTAGTTAACTGGTGTCCTTCCAAGGGGATCCAGCTTGTGTCTGCATAAAATGAAATGATTAACGGACTTTCCTGCTATGGCAGAGATGGACTGAACCTCTCGTCTCATAACTTTCATATACTGTCCATGTTGCTCATGCAGTGCCTTTATTAGAAAAAACTCAACTCACGGACATAGTTGCTTAACAGATTTTAATTCAGACAGCAATGAAGTAGCACTGCTCCGTACCAGAAGTTTAAAGAGCAAAATATCTGAGTCTGAATCCTTCCTCCACCTTGCAACATACATATTTATGTAGTTATGGAAACTTGGTTCCAGTGCAACAACAAGACTGCCTCCTAACTAGGATTCAGTGCCTACCGTGTGTTCAGGGCCATAGGGAAGTTACTATTTTGATTCAAATCTTGCATGATACTGTATTAGGACTTGAGAAGTCCAGGTAACTCTCAATAAAGCCACCTACTGTATCTTTGACAGCTACTGTTCCCTTTCTGTATCTCACTTTCTGCTTACTTATTTTCTAAGTCAGATTGAAAAGCTCTCTAACAAACCAAAATTACTCATTATGGGTAATTTTAACCTACTATACACTGGCATAGCTGTTCTACCAGTAAAAATATGCTCAAAGATTCTGCTGTTTTTATTAATGTAAATTCCCCTGATCAAAGTGTTCCCCTCCCTAAGCAGACGTGATAATCTTCTTCATCTTTTCCTTACCAAAATTTCTTCTTCCTGTATTACCTCTAATGTCATTACCTCTTCAGTAAAATCCAATGACCTATCAGTCACCTTCTCTTTTAAAACACACTTTGAAGTCTAATAAACCCACTGTATTTTGCAGTTACTCCAAAACAAACTTCCTGCTATCTGTAGACAACTACAAATGGTGCAATTCTCCAAATAACTCAGTAACTAATGCTGTTGCATACGTCTCTGAATTATACCACTTTACAAACAGAAACACCAAAGTGTGTTTTTCCACCCATCATAAGAATAATAGTAAATTCAGAAAATAAGCCATATGGTGGAATTTGGTATAACAGGAAGGTTATGCCTACTAAATTTGATTGACTTCTTTTAAAGTTCACTGAAACCCTGAATGAGGGCCTGAGATTCTGTACTGCTTAACCTGACTTTACCATGGCCCTTAATACCATGTCATCCATTGGTATTGTAGATGCACTCTCCCATTTTAACATAAACTGTATATAGTTATGTGGATGGTCTTTTGTCTTTTTTATACAACCTACATAAGTGGGTAGGTAGTTTATTTATGTGAATACATCAGCGGGGTTTTAGAGGGCTCTGTCATAGGCCCCTGCATGTTGCCATCCACTTCTTAGAAGTAAAAACTGATGTGAAGGGATTGTGGCTAACTAATTTTTCTGATGACTGTAAGCTTCCTGCACTTGTCAAATCCCTTTGGAGTCTTAGATACTCAAGGAGGTCCTGGAAAAGATCAGCAGCTGATATATCAGACACATGCCTACCTCAAATTACAAAAAAATGCAGTATTTTTCCTTTTTTTTTTTGCTTATGTTTACTTCTCACCCTTCTGTGGAGCACAGGCTGAGATTGCCATGAGTCTGTCATTAATTTTGATGATATCCCTTACTGCCTTCTGAAGCCTCTCTCTCACCACAATTCCTACACTATTTCTAGCCTGCCCTCCACTTGAGTAGTAGACTCTGGATCCCAAGCCAAGTGGCTTTGCTGTACTTCCCTTCCATCTCATCTCATGGATACATAGGATGTCCAGCCTCCTCTGTATCATCATGTCATCCACTTCCAAGCTGCATCATGTCAATTCTCAGTTCATGTTTGGCAGGTTGGGTTGGTTTTACGTCCAGCTTTCGCTCAACAGAGCTATCCCAGGTAATCCAGGCTGGGCATCTAGACACCGGCCAGCCAGTAGCTTATTGCCCTAGGGCTGCTGGGCTTTATGGTGGGCACACACTGGCCAATAAGGGTACATATACCCCTCCCACCATTAGCACGGGTCCCTGGCGTGGGTCAGAGTAGGCCCTGTCCTCAACCCACTCATCACTGGTAACTACCCATGCCCATTTATGGTGACATAAGTTAACATGACTGAATCACCTAGAGCCATATTCTACACCGTCAAGTGGCTAGCCCTGCCATGGTGCACAGCCTGTGATCTGTGTTCTCCTGACTTGAGGATACTGCGCACCACAGTAGATGCGCAAAGCAGTTGGTCTGTACAACTCTTCCCCCTATACGGCACCATGTAGAGTCTGTGCTGCTGTCCACAGCTCCATTAATTGGTGAGTTTGAGATGGAAAGACTCAGAATGTTTTTCGGACATGAGAGAAACCCCACAGAGACACAGGGAGAACATGCAAACTCCAAACAGGCATTGGTCGGAGGTCAGGATCGAACCTTGTACCTTGTGCATGAGAGGTGAAGACCTTAACCACTAAGCCATCTGGTCTCACACTGGGTTGTGATAGTGAGGAAAAGATAGAATTCAGACAGCAGTTACAGGACCTACTAGATAAAGCAGGACAATATGAATTGGTGTTGATAATGGGTGACTTGAATACACATATTAGGACAGACAGAACAGGATATGAGGACTGCCTGGGTCCACATGGGTGGGGCAACAGGAATAATGAAGGACAAGCCATTCTAGACTTCTGTCTGGCAAATGGCTTGATAGTAGAGAGACAGACACAAGATCACATACAAGAGTAGTCAACATGCAACTCAGGTAGACTTCCTCCTAGTAAGGGAAAGGCACTGTGGCAGAATCCATGATTGTAACGTCATCCCCAGTGAAACAGTTGCCCCACAGCATAAACCACTAGTTGCCCGACAGCATAAGCCACTAGTTGCCACAATCAGGTGCAAGCAGTGGTCAGAGAGCAGGCTGAAGACCTGGAAGCTGACTGGAGAGAAAGTACAACAGTTCAATGAATTACTCAGGGCTCTAGCACCCCAAGAAGAGGAGGAAATAGATGGAGTTGAAGAAGAATGGCAGTGCGTAAAAACAGCATGTGTTAGGACTACAGAAAAGATATGTAGCCGAGCCAGGTATGGAAATAAGGTACATAAGGAAAGCTGGTGGTGGAATGCAGAAGTCCAGGAAGTCATTAAAAGAAAAAAGGAGTACAGGAAGAAGTGGGAGACAGATAAGACTGACCAGGTTAGGAAGGACTACTGGCTGGCTAACAAAGAAGCTAAGAAAGAAGTTGCAATAGCAAAGAATAGGGCATCGGAGGCACTGTACCAACTTCTGGAAAGTGACTCAGTAAGGGGGACAAAAAAAACTATATCAGGTTGCAAGGCAAAGACAGAAAGATAAAGAAGATAGTCAGACACCCTTCATAAGGAATGCCAGCAACAACCTGCTCACCAGCCCAGGCGACATCAAAGGCAGATTCAAGGAGTATTTCCATTAACTTCTGAATGAAGAAAACCCCACAGAAGCTGTACTGCCCCAGAAACAGCCTACGATAAGAGAAGAAGAGGAGCCCACCCTAGAAGAAGTAAGAACAGCACTAAGGAAGATGAAGTCAGGGAAAGCAGCAGGCTCAGATGAGATCACAGCAGATATGATAAAGATGCTGGGTGAGATAGGGGAGGAATGGCTCCTGAGGGTACTAATAGCAGTGTGAAGAGAAAGGCATATCCCAGGTGACTGGAGAATAAGCATACTCATGCCAGTGTACAAGAACAAAGGGGACATCCACAACTGTGGGCAGTACAGAGGCATCAAACTCCTATCACATTGCATGAAAGTTCTGGAGAGGGTGACTGATAAATGAATACGTAAAGTAGTAGAATGTAAGATGGGAGATGAGCAGTTTGTTTTCAGATCAGGATGCAGCACAACTGACCCGATGTTTGCATTGACACAGATACTTGAGAAGAAGCTAGAGATGAGGAGAGAGTCCAATTGGGCATTCCTAGACTTGGAGAAAGCATATGACAAGGTCCCAAGAAAGTTGATCTGGGCAGTACTGCAGTGGTTTGAAGTCCCAGAAACATTGGTAGAATTAGTGCAGGCTATATACAAGGACCCAATGACTCAAGTACAGACAGTGTTCGGCCTCACAGAGGGGTTCCCAGTGGATGTGGGTGTACATCAGGGTTCAGCTCTGAGCCCACTGCTGTTCATACTGGTGATGGACTACATTAGCAAATAGGTTGGAGGGAATGGATCAACAAAGCTGCTGTATGCAGATGATGTGCCAGTACAGGCAGACTCTGAGCTAGAACTTCAGCAAAGGATAGGAGAATGGAATGCAAATCTGAAGGCACATGGGATGAAACTAAGCACAGATAAGACAGTGGTAATGGCAGCAAATTGGGGAAATCAAAAGAAGTTGAGAACAGAGAGAGAAAGGAAGATAGTGGAACAGGTAAACAGCTTCAAGTATCTGGGAGGAGTAGTTGAGGAGAAGGGTAGTCTGAATGAAGAGGTCAAAGCTAGAATCAGAGGGGCTGCAGCCAACTGGCATAGAGTATCAGGTGTAGTTTATGACAGAAGAATGCCAAAGAAGCTGAAAAGTAAGGCGTACAAGACAGTGGTGCAACCAGTACTACTGTATGGTACAGAAACTTGGGCAGTAAAGGCAGAACAGTTGAACAAGCTAGAGGTGATGGAAATAAAGTGCCTGAGAAAGGTGGTAGGATGCACACTGCGGGACAGGCAAAGAAATGAGGACATAAGAGCAGAAGCCAAAGTAGCTCCAATTGCAGAAAAGATCAAAGGGAACAGATTATGATGATTTGGGCACGTGTAGAAAAGCAGAAGACAATCTGGTGAGGAAGATTTGGGACAGACATGAAGAAGGTAAGAAGAAGTGAGGATGTCCAGCAAAGAGGTGGATGGATTGTGTGAAAGAAGATCTGCGGCAGTCAGGCATGATTGATGAAGAAGACAGGAGTGTGGCACTGATTTGAGAGAGTTGGCGTCAGTTAACACGATACTCTGACCCCATGTAGAAAAATGGGAGAAAAGGGGGATGATAATGATGATGATGATGATGTTTACTTCTCGCATTGGTGACCATTGGGGTCCCCTCCATCTACCTTCTCACTATAGCTCATTCATTCATTCATTCATTCATTCATTCATTCATTCATTCAATCATTCATTCATTCTCCCAAGAGGTGACAGCCCTTTGGTCTATTTCTTCCCCTAGAGTCAAGAGCTGAGCAGAGGAGACTGTGAAGGAATCACATAAATATAATGGCCATGTTCCTGTTCAACATATACTGTTTCCCCAGTAATCCTGTAACTGCTATTTGCTTTCATTCATGGCAGCTTCTTGATAGTTTGAGACTCATTAGTGCAAGTCTAGCAGTAATCAGACTGAATGACCAAAAATGCACATACTAAGTCCATGATTGACATTTCTTGGAGCATTTTCCTTTCTACGAGGTATGGTAATCTTGGAGTTTATATATATAAGTTTGGAGATGTGGGGGCTTGCCCCCCACATTTGAGGGTTGCATGGGTCTTGTGACCCTGCAAAAAAAATACGTTAAAGGAAAACAGCAATGTTTGACATTCTTTGTTTTTCTGTATTTCCAGCCTTTTTTAAATTCTATGAAACAAAATAAGACTAAGCCTCTGCGTATCACTAAAGGTCCTTAGGAAATGTAGGAACGTAGAAAATGGATAAGCGCTTTTAGCTTAATAGCCTTCTTCAGATCTTTCTGATGAAGGCTATTAAGCTGAAAGCACTTATCCATTTTCTCTGCTGAAGCTGCAACTTATTTTTCTTTTGTTTTTATGGTTTTCAAGTTGTTTTATTAAAAGGATTTTAGCTCAGTGGTGGCCTGTTGTGGATATTTTGTTTTCTGTTTTTTTTTAATTCTGGGGGGTTGCACTTATGAGTCTTCATACATCAACCCTGTTAATCCCAAAAATGATAGCCATATTCTCTACATTCCAATGTCTCACTGAGAAGAAAATAAAAAGCATAATGTCCACAGTTACATATGTCCACTTGCTGCTGTAGGACACCTGCCCTCCACATCCATTATCATAAAAAGTGAATACAAAACGCAAGTGTATTGTGCTGTGGACATTGTGTATTGTTAGCACAGCACACAGACCTATCTGGTTTTCTTCCACAAAAAGTGAAATACCATCAAGTCAGTAATAAACTTCAACTTGGATGTTTCAGACAGTAAGTTTTGTCTACACACCAAAGCAAGCTATAGCAATGAACAGTTTAATGTGATCAGTTTCAGCCTGCCATTTGCTTTCCACTGACTGCTTCCCATAACTCTCAGCTTTCTATCTCCAAAATGATGAACACTACCTCTCACATAGTGTTAAACAAATTCACAAAATGTGGAACACAGGAACACCTGCAACAACTTCAACTAGCTACCTCACAGCATTGCTAATAACATTTTCTTTATACTTATTAAAAGTGGTTTTGATGAGGTAATATGATTCAGTACTATTTCCATGGCTGCTTGTTAAAGAACAAAAAATACAACAATGAAAGTGTGAGAGACCTTTTCAATGTGGAACAGTGTGATAATGGAGTATTAAATATTCAGAAGTGGAAAGGTCTTTGTAATGAAGTATAGTTGAGAGCTATGCTTCTTCTCCTCCCCAAATGATAGCCACTTCCAATGATCAGCTATGATCACTAAACGTGGTAAAAACATGGCCACAGAAATGTATGCTGTTGAAAATAGCTGAGCGTTCTACAGTGTGGAACCATATCTCTCAACTATCCCTGGTTTTACAGAACAGATCTGATTTTACCTCATATTTTTTGCATTGCCCTGATTTTCTAGTAAATCACTGAGGAACGCATGCAAGTTAGTAATGGCAGATATTAGTGTTTCATACTTTTTACTGTTCAGAAAATGCATATCAATGCAGCACTTATTGTTCTATTAACTTTTTAAGTGAGTTAGAATAATATTTAATAAATTTCCCTGATTTTGAGTCTTTGTCTCCTATTATTTTTGTCTATGTATAGAATTCTGGAGGAAGTTTTTTTTATTTTTCTGAAATGCATGTTATTTATTACTGTAATAATGTTTTATGTGGAGCTTTTCTCCGTGGGCCTCAGCTGAAAACAGACATATTATCAAGCCAGCTGGACCATTTCCTGTAAACAAAAGCAATAAATAAATACATTAATAAATAAACACATAAACAGAAAACGAGACATATGCAGGGAATTATACATCTAAACGGTTTCTGAATTTGACTCATATTTTTGCCTCTCCTTGATTTTTTGGTAAGTCAGTGAGGATTACAGACAAAAGAATAATCCCAGGCATTAGAGTTGCCTACTTCTTATTGTTCAGAAAATACATGTTAATGCAAAACTTGTTCTATTAACTTTTTAAGTGAACAAGAATACAATTTTAAAAAATGTTTATCATTTTGGGCCTTTGCAAACCTTCATTATTTTTGCTTCTCAACCATTTCTGATTTTGCATCATGTTTTTGCTGTGTCCCTGATTTTTCTGCTAAATCACCAAGGATTGCAGACAAGCCAGCAATAACAGACATTAGAGTTGCATACTTCTCATTGTTTAGAATACAAAAACTGTGGTTCTATTAAGGGATTTTGAGTAATATTTCAAACAGTGTCCCTCATTTTGGGTCCCTCCCTGATTATTTTTGACTATGTCCCAAATTATTAAGCTAGGAAGTTGAGAGGTATGCAAGAAACCATAACTCTTAGTGTTCCCAGATTTTGTACATTTCTGATTTTTCCCTATCCCTGATTTTCTTTTAAGTAACTGGGAATTACAGAAAGCCACTAAAGCCAGACATCTGAGCTTTGTGCTTCTTAGGATTCAAAAAAATGCATGTTGATGCAGAACCTGTTGCTTTAATAACATTAGGTGAATTAGAGATTAGAATAATATTTAAAAGTTGTACATTATTTGCTCCCTCTGAAACTATTTCAGGCTATGCCCAGAATTCTCAAACAAAGGCATTGAAAAGACTGTCCATCCTACACAGCAATTGTGATAAAAATAAATTTATGAAAACACCATGTATATTCTGCTGTGGCTGTGTCTTACCACTGCTCACAGTTCTAGATGACTTGTTGTCATAATTTAAAATAAAAAAAAAATGTAAAAACGCATACCTGCAAAGTAAAAACTATTCCTGAAGATCTACACCTCTGCAACTCCCAACATTCTCTAGTCATGTGATTACTTGAGCAGAGATTGTCAGGAAAGCTCTACAATCAATTACTAAGAGCAGTCAATCTTAAATAAAGGTGTTTAGTCTTCACATTTCCTAACTAACTCAGAAAGCACTGTGATTGGCTGCCCTCAGCAAACAACTGCAGGTGCTTAGACTGCTTAGTAATAGGACATGGGTTGGCAACTCAAGTCCTATTACTATGATTGGAAAAAACAAGTTTTTTTTTTTTACTTGGCATTCACTAGGGCACAGTATTTTTCAGCTGGGGCAACTGCCTCAGTGTAGTGCCACCTACATCAACATGTCAAACAATTCAAAGTAACATCTTATCTACTTTCATAATGAAAACTGATGATTGGATAGAAGACTGTTACTTCTTGGCTGGGGTATGGAAAAATAATCTTCTTATCAGGGGCAACTACTGTAATCTAAATACCAAGGAATGTCACAGCTAAGCTTCATCATGGCCTTTCTGCAATATGATTAGTATGAACTTATAAACCTATGAATTGGGCCTTGTTACGTCAGGAGCTTCGTAAAAGAACCTCTGTTTGATCGTTTCCTCTTTTTTATCTTCATTAAGTTCATTCCCTTGAACATAGGAGATCGGAAGGTCATACTTTATACAAATGATCTTGATTCTTTTTCAGATCTGCACACATTTAAAAAATATAGAGGACAGCTCTTGCAAAATGACTTCACAAGTGTCTGTAACTGGTTAACTAATAAAAATGCCTAGCAATTAACTCAAGGTAGACAAAAACATGCAATTTACACATCTCAGGAGCTAAAATACCTACTGCCATTAATGATATTTAATGCACAAATGTCCCACATGAATAAGAATCAACATTTAAATACTTAGAGCTAACCACCACATTGTTTTCTTACCAAAAATTTCAAATTAAAATTAGAGTACCACATAAAATAACAAAACTACCATCCTGTTAGTGAATCAATATTACTTGTCATACATGAATGTGAATTACTCCACACCACAGCTTCAGTGGAAAATCTAAATAACCTAAAAAGAATGCCTCTATAAACCTTCCATATTTGTTTATCTATGTATTGATTGATTGATTGACATTAGATTACTGGGAAAGTCTGACTGGGTAGGTACCCATTTTCACAGGATGCCCCAGGAGAAAACTCAAAAGTCTTACATATTTCAAGAACAATAATTTTGCAATTGTCAAAAATAATACAAAAACATCTACAGTTTAATTATACCAAATTAGACACAATGTGAAAATATTGCTTAAGAATGAATACAACTTACATGACAATGATTTAATACTTAGAGAAATTTTAACCAGCTTACTGAGATATTAAATGCAAGTTAGGATAATATAAACAAGAATTGCAATATGAAAAAAAGCAGGGTTATAGCATATTTAGAAAGAGAGTGAATGAGGAAGGGAGAATAAGGGGGTGTAAGTTATGAATACGTACTTGTTCATATTTAGTGATATAGTTTATCCTTGGGTTGAGTAAGAAAAGAGACAGATTTAGGCAAGGAAGTCTTTCAAAATGGTTTTAAGTGACTGCAGGGAGGATATTAACCTGATGGATGCAAGTAAGGAGTTCCAGGCCTTAGTGACATGGTACGAATACAGATAATGCTCTGCAGATTTGATACATTTGTGGACAGAGAGGAGTTTTTAGTCAATGGATCATAATGACCAGTTGGGAACATAGTGGTGTAGAATGTACTTAATGCTGGACAAACAGATGGATGTTGGATAATTTTTATAGGTGGCATGAAACTGTGTATATGTTGGTTGATGGAGTAGTTCTAACCAGTTTAGGATTTTTAGTGCTATACAATGGTGGGTTCTGAAAGGGGTATTTGGTGCAAATGTAGCCACTTTATTATAGCATTGTTCAAGTTTTGATTTTTGTGATGCCTGTAGGTTAGTAAGCATAGGATCAATGTTAAGTAGTGAGGGAGGGGGTAAGTAGTGTCAATTGTAGTTTTAATTGTATTGGTAAGATTTTTTTTGGCTTTGCAAAGCATCCCTAGTTTTTGTGCATTTTTTATGCAATTTTGTATATGCATGTCAAATTTAAGATTATCATCAATGGTTGCATTATCAACAGAGAGGATTTTAAATTGTGTTTTTTCACGAGAGGGATTTGGGAACAAATAAATATTTCTTGGGGGTTGAGTATGAGTTGTGAGTTACAAAGTCATGTTTCACTGGCTGTTAAAGCTTAGTGAGTAATGTTTTGGAGACTGTCAGATGTGCATTTGAGTGTGGAGTCATCTGTGTATTGTATTAGGAAGGCCTGTTGTGTGGATGTGTGAAGGGTGTTAGTAAGAATGTTAAAAAGGAGGGTACCAAGGATAGAACCTTGTGGTACACTGGTGGTGACTGGGAGGTATGGAGAGAGGGTGGAGTGCCATTTTACTGACTGATACCTACTGGACAGGTAGCTTTTGAACCATGGAAGGGTAGGCTGAGATAGATCTAACAAGGAAATTTTAAGTAGATGTTTTCTGTGACAAACTATATTGAAGGCTTTAGACAAGCCCAGACATAAGCAGGAGACCAATTTGCTGTTATCTGTAGCTTTATTGACAGTCTCTATGAAGGTTAGAAGTGCAGTGTTAGTACTGTGGGAGGGATGGAAGCCCGTTTGTGTGGGGGAAAGGAGTTCTTGCAGGAGATAGTTTAGCAATTTTTTTTATTACATTTTTCAAGTATATTGGGAAGGGGAGTAAGATTGCTATACATCTAAAGTTAGTAATGTCTGTTAAATTTTCTCTTTTGTGCAGATAATAATGTGTCATTTTTCCAGAGAGAGAGTGAACATGGGATTCATGGATTGACCTATTTATAAGGATTGAGACAGGGCAGGCAATGCTATTGGCTGCTATTTTAAGGTACTTGCTTTGAAAGTCATCAGATAAGGAAAGGCATGGTTTAAGTTTGTCTAAGTGTAGTTTCATATAGGATGTGGGCACATGATTGAGGGTCATGGTGGATGTGGTGGTTGTTGAGCAGGGCTGGGATAGGAATCATTGGTTAGGTAGGGATGCTATACTATCTATGAAATAAGAGTTGAATTCTATTGCAGTTTCGAGTGGTGAGTTATTGGGAAAGGGGTTATGGTTTATAAATATCAATATCACTCCAAGAAACAAATTGTTATCTTGAATCTAAGGCTGATAAAGTTTCAGTTCTGTACAGACCAACTGCAGCCCCTCAATGAGCTAATGACAGTTTCCAGCCTTGAGTCTCACTTGGGAACCTCATTAATATTTAACTTAAAAAACACCGACATCTTGCTGTGTTTAGACTACCATTTAACAATTCTGGAGAATAAAGCTGTCATGATGCTGAATATTAACTGACTGATTTAATATCTATGATAACTTATTCTCTGGCTCGAATAGCTGATGCTATACATTCCATTTTCATATGCTTCCTTTATTCTTTATGTTACTTGACTATATCTAATTACTATACTTTCTCATATACACATGAATGTATATGCTGTGTCATTCTATCCTACATATTTTGGAAATAGCATAGTCAGAACTGTTGTGCTCTTATGTTTTGTATATTCATGTATCAGCATGTTACATGAGTTTCTTCTATGCACCATAGTTTGGGTTTGAGACGGATGCATTAAGAAGTTCAGCTCACTTCATCAGTTAATAAATAAAATGCATATACAGAAGTCATAAGACTGTCTGAGAGCTTCACATAAGCTATAGCTTTTACTCTGTGACTATAAAAAGCACCTGGATGACTTGGGCTTCAATAGCAGCCCAAACACTGGAATAGTTGAGTGGGTGGGTAGTAATGAGTGCTCACTGTTGTTTGACTATCTGTGGTGGAAGGAGGCAGTCTCCGCTTTGGCAGAGCATACTGTGGGCGGTTGAGGAATAAAAATAAGGACCATGTGGAAAAAAAAGCATGATCGTCTAGAAGATGACTCTAGAAATGACTACAAATTGATGGTCAGTATTCATGGAGAAAAAAGGAATGAAAACAGTATGAAAATATACCCAGATTGGACACTTACTTATTTGTAATAAGTCCAGAAGTTGCTGTTGTCATCATCAACCGTTTTTTCAAATTGTTTCATGGAGTTGCAGTGTCACATCAGCATAAGTTAATGTAACCAAAGGGTGTGGTTAGGGAAAATCTTTGCTAATTATAATCACTTCTGGGGGTGGGATCGTACAAAAATGAAAACATAAAGCAAAACATTTGTCTTCCTGACACATTCTCACCAACCATTTATATGTTGCTCTTTTTAACTTTCTTCTTAGGATGTATTTGCACAACTATAAGTTTTTAAGGGGCATAATGACACAATTTCACATTGGTTAATATCAGACCTGGTGACACAGAAAAGTAAATGATAACTATGAAGCAAGTCAGAACTAGATGAATGTAAAACTATTGTTACATCAAACATAAGAGGAACTTTACAAACATCACACTATTAAACCTCCTTATAGACTTCATCTATATGTACCTCTTTAATTAATCTGCATGCAAATAATATGTAGTCAGCAAACACTTTTTCAGTTGTCTGAGTAAGAAGTAGCAACCCTAAACCTGAACTTAATAAAATGAAATCCATTATTTCAATTGGCTCATCTCTTAAGATGTATTCATTTTAAAAATACAGATCTGTTTATGATAAGATTAATTTGTCCAGCAACTCTTATAAACTAAGCTACAAAAACAACAAAGCACTAAATTTAAAATTTCAAGTATTTCTAACAGGGCTGAATATGTCACAACATGCAGTATGTACTATTTTAAAACAATGCCACTGACTTAATACAACAGAAATAATTAAATTCCAAATGTAGCAAGCGTTTTCACGGGGGGGGGGGGGAATTGAATACCCCCTACAGCTCCTGATATTGGAGGCTGTGCCCCTACTTCTACTTAGCAAAGGTGTGGGGAGGAAATGGCATACTATATTTACTGGTACAAGGAAGTGACCCCCCTGTAAACAGTAGATACTTAAGTATAAAATATATAGCCAATTTATTCATTTTATAATTTAAAGATTTTTGTTATCTATTTTAAATGGTCTCCATTTACTGATTCATCAGTATGTACATCAATTATTAGTCATGCACCTCTTTTTGAGATAAACAGAATATCATAACTGAGATTAGATAAACAATTTGGACATTACTAATAACAATAATTGTAGCCATTCATCTTACCTTCCATAACAGGGATGTTCTGCAGATTGCTGTGGTCCTGTATTAATAATTTAGCTGAACCACTACTTTTCTTCAGTTTTTCCTCTGCTTCTTGGTCATCTTTCTGAAACTCATCAGTGTAGAACCCATTAAGTCGGGCAGTTATGCGGTCACTCATGCTTAGGTAATTATTTTGCATTTCACTGAGTTCCAGTTTTAGAATAAAATTTTCTTTTTCCATAACTGCTACATTTTCCTTGAGTTTATCAATTTCTGCAAATAGCTTTTTACTTTCCTCCTCATACAAGTTTTTATGTTCAGCATACTCCTTCAGTTCATTCTTTAGAAGATTTTTGTCCTCTTTAAGATTATTTACCATTTTTGCCAAGGCTTCACGTTCTTTGAGTAACTCCTTTAATGTCTTCTTAGTGGCTCGATGCTCTGTTTGAAATTGATGCAATTGATCATGGAACTTTTTCTCCATCTTTTTATTTTCCAACTCAATTTGTTCAATCTGAAGTTTGAAGTATTCAGCATCAGCTAAATATCTGTCATTTTGAAGCCGGAGTTTTTCAATTTCATCTTTTCCTGTTTTGATTGATTCAAGTAAAGTTTCTTTTTCTGAATCGTGAGCTGATAAAATCTTCTTAGCAGTTTCATATTCAGCATTTATAAGCTTCATTTTTTCTTCCTGGCCTGTATTAATTTCCTTAAGTAATGTCATATCCCGTTCTAGAATCTGTTTTTCCTCATCTATTCTGTATCTCTCTTGTTGAAGGGAATTAATTTTATCTTTTGCTTCTTCTAGAAATTTAAGAGACTCTCCCTTTTCTTCCCTTAAAAGAATGCATTCATTATAATATTTCTGATTTTCCTTATTTGCTTTTTCTAATGTCTCAGTAATACTTTTCAAGTGGTTGAAGTTTTGGTGCCTTTCAACTTCTAATGTTTTTACATGCTTTTTAAGATTTCTGTATTTTTCAATTATAAACTTAAGCTCTTTAAGAAATGTTTTGTTATTTTTTTCAGCATCCAAAAATCTTTCTCTCAGTTCATTATACTCTTTTGCCTTTTCATGATTTTTTTCTTCATTCATAGAAATTTCTTTTTTTAAGTTATCTGCGCATGCCTTACTGGCAGCTTCCAGTTCTTTAAATTTATTCTGTTCTTCTTCAATCCGCTGTTGATGAGCTTCTTTCAGACAATTTAGGCTGTGCTGTGCAGTAAACACTTCATTCATTTTTGATTGCAATTTTTCTTCTAGTAAACTAATTTTACATTTCTGCTTCATCTTGATATCTTCTATCTTAATAAGTAAGATATTTTCTAATTCCCTGATATGTTTCTCTCTGTCTTTAATTTCTTCTTGTAACATGTTGTTTTCGGTTACTACATTAATCATAAAGGCCACTGGATGTACAGAAGCTTTTTCTTCCATCTCTTTTAAATTTTTAAAACTGACAATGTGATCCAACTTTTCTTTTTCAATCTTAGCTACAACTTTTAAAAGACTCTCATTTTCTTGTTGTAGAGGTGTAATGAAAGCTGGTTTTATTGTATTAGTTTTGGTAGAGAGGCCATCTAGTACAGGGTTTCCACGAAGACTCAGATGTTCCTCTCCAAGGGGCAGTACACCTTTTTGTACTTTTTCACTTTGTGGCTCATGATCTGCAGTGTTATTAATGTGAATGCCATTTTCTTTTTCTGGGCACTCATCAGTGAAAAGCTTTTGTGGTAAACAGGCGGGTGCAATAGTGATAACACCACCATTTATTCCTGCTTTGCAGCATTTATTGGCATTCTTGAATGCTCTGAGTTCTGCAGCGAGTACTGTCTTTTGATTCTGTGATTTGTCAAGTTCTTTTTGCAGTCTTTGTCCTGCAGAACTGATATTATCCAGTAACTGCTCAAGTTCATCATTGCACTGTAATCCTGATGGCAGTAGTGGTGCCTCATTTGTAGTTTCTAATGTGTTTGCACTTTCTAAACCATCCACATTATCTACATGAATTATCCTGTGCCATGATATAGCTGTGTCTGTAACAGGGCTGTCTAGCTTATAGGCTTTCAGGGAAGCATCAGGACTATCTTGTTTGTTATCCTTTGCCTTCAGGAGGAATTCACTGAGAGTCTGGGGAGGTATACTTTTTTCAGATGATATTAACCTCGAGTAGGATGTTGGACTATAGATAGTAGGAGAAGCTGGAAAGACCTGATAAGGAAAATGTATGATAGCAGCATTTAATGCATGAAACAATTCACTTTTACTAAGAAGCAGTTGAAATTTTAAAGCAGGTAAATATATCTAGTATTTTCCTATTAGGTGTCCATATTGAACAGTAAATTATTTTTATCTGTGTGTGTATACGTGCGTATGTTTGCATGTGTGTGTGTGTGTGGCATGACTATATTTTTGAAGTCTTAAGTTCAGCTGTATTTTTATTTGATGTGTCCTCCTCCTGCTGCCAACCATCATGTCCCATTTCTCTGATCACCCTCTCATTCTCGTAACACTGAAGGTGCTAGAACAAGAGACAGTCAATGATCAGTTTGTCATTCAGACAACTGTGAAGGGCTAATGATTTTATTCCCTGGCTATGAGAGTTGAAAGTCCCACTTATCAGCCTGGCATGTCATCCTGTTATGGCGTACCTGCCATAGCCACACACTCTTCTGTATGTGATCACACAATGATGCCTACATGGCTTGGTGGGGGAGTACACCCCTCGCCTTTTATGCTTTGCATGCTTTAAGACCTTCATTAGCTACTGGAAGTTGCAGCAGATGAAAGCTGCCATCCCATCCTCAGGACTGACAAATCAACACTGGCTACTCGTTCCCATCCTCCCTCAGTGGCTCCTTCAACCCCTGGACCTACCAATCAAACCTGAATCATCTGGGTTGCAGTCAGGGTTTATTCCACTGTGCCAAGAAGCTGGCTTACAAGTACAGCTGTACTTTCTGCTGAGTTCTTAGTCATTCATTGATAGTATGGCACTTCACATTAAGCTATGCATGAAATGACATAAAGTAAAGAAGAGGCAACAGTATTAAAAAGCAGTATACAATGCAGATGGAGGCTGCTGACCTTAGACATAGTTTATTTGGTTTTGAGATATTAGTATATGTTGAAAGTCAGCTAAGTCACAAATATAGCCCACTTGCTATGTACTCACTACAAAATAAACATAACATCCATACTTTTAATTCAGATGGCTTACATATCGTTAAAATCAGGCAGCAGCAGTAGAATCCATTTTATGTTGAGTGACAGTGAGGCAGGCTGTCAGTGTACTTCATTATGCAACAGCTCTCTGATGAGTCTGAATAAGATATCAGTTAAAGAAAGGACTATAAAGATTGAATATGATCAAAGTATGTGCAGATGTAATGCAGCTATTCTGTCACCTGATATCCTAGTAGTATACTTGCAGATTGTTGACCTTGGTAAATTATCAGAAAAATAAAGGTTGCTAAGGACATCAGAACACTTTTTTTACACCAGGCAGAAAGAATTAATTGCCAATGGAATATTTATGGATGTTACTGCACAAAATTAAGTGAAACTAAGAAAAAGAGAGAAGCAATGCTCACTAAGTTTTCAGAATAATTTTTATTTGAGGATTGAAGCCAGAAGTGCACTTACTTGGCTATCACTTTGCAGAATGTTTCTTCTTAGACATTCAAAAGCATTGAGCTGCAATTCAAGGTTCTAAGAAAATGCATAAACAATCAATATCATCATACAACAAATTTAAGACTATATGTCATACAGACTATTTTTTAATCATGGATCTTTTTTTAGAAACCAGGTAAGTTAGTTGGCTTAATAACCATTATCAGCCAAGGCCCAGTCCAAATGCACACAGAAGCAATGGGAATTACATTGAATACATATTTGAATCTGTTAACAAAAACAGAGAAAACATGTTTGAATGAAATATACATTAACAATAATGAACTGCATTATAGAACAATTTACATACTTTCAATACTTTAATAACCTGTTAATATGTCAAAACAACAAAATGAAAATGAAACAGAAGTATGTACTGGTGAATGGTAATAGGAGATGACAGTTAATGTTTTTATGGGAAAACATGGCTGGTAATGATAATGAGCATGTGAAGATTTGTTTTACTCGTAGGGAGATCTAGAGGGAAAGAGGAACAGACATGAGTCTGTGTAGTGGAAGAGAAGTAATAATCACACACTCTAAAGTAAATATTCAGAGTGTTATTTTATTTAGGAAGTAAGAAGGTAGTTGAAGATGACAAAGGTCTCCCATTCTTCGGATAGAATTTGCATGAATTTAGGTTATTGCAAGTCACTATTTTTTATATCTGAATGAGATTTTATTTCACATAATTGTTCTTAAGTGGTTACTAGGTTATCAGGCCAAGAGCCTTTTTAAGCCTAGCCTAGCTTATCCTAAATTTATCAAGATATTGCTGATGTGTCAATACCCCAATGAATTTTACGCTTGTGATATAGGTTTGTTTACATCAAGTATTTACTGGCTACCCCTATACATTAGGGACATAGATGCCAAACCGCTCATCTCTTAAGATGTATTCATTTTAAAAATACAGATCTGTTTATGATAATTTTAATTTGTCCAGCAACTCTTATAAACTAAGCTACAAAAACAACAAAGCACTAAATCTGTGCTTTAGCAAAAAATACAGCCAGCACTCAAAGTGGTGGAAATACAACATCTTTATTGTGGTGACACAACAGAAAATCAGACTGGTTTGGGCAGAAAAAAATCTGCCTTCCTCAGTGAAAACATTCAAACCATCCTTCTGCAGGCTTACATACACATACACATATACATGAAAAAAACTTATGACTGGATAATTATAAATGTTCATTCAAACCAGATGATAATAGACCCCCAGTTTCAATATCCAACTTTTTTCTTTTTTATCAAGCACAGCATGCCCGCCAGTTTTGTTTGCCCTATCTCCCTCAATTTTATCAATAACTACAAATCTAAACTGTGCTGTGGAATGCTTGATGGAATGTTTATATAAAGCATTAGATAGCCTTTTGTTTCTAACATCACTCGTGTTCAGAAATACAAATTCTAAGGGTAAGGGATGTTTGGCCAATATAAAAAGCAGAGCAGGAACAAGTTGCTAAGTAAATTATCCAGCCAGAACTACAATTACATAAAAATTTGATATCATATACAGTGGGAGTATTTTTTACTACTAAACTGTTGGGATTTCGTAACAAACTGACATAAAGAACAATGGCCACAAGGAACAAAACCCATGTCTTTAGTTCCGGATAGTATAGCCTGATAGCTATGATGTGGTTTGTTTCCCCTATGTTTATAGTGGCTAAGGAAGGAACCCATTGTTTTACCCATGCGGTAAGAAAAACATTTAGATGTAAGTATGTCAGATAACTGATTATCTGCTTGTAAAATATCCCAATGTTTGTCAACAATGTCCCTAAGGATATTAATATTATGTCCAAAAGTAGTAGATAACCTAATATTATAACTGGTGTTAGAATCCGTGTCCTTATAATCCAAAAGTGCATTCCTTGGTTGTCTGGAAGCCCACTTGCTGTCAAAAATTACATTTTCCTGAAAATAACCCCTGGTGGCAAACCTATTAATCAAATCTTGTCTCTGATATTCAAAAGAGTCATCAGATGAACATATCCCCCTCATATGAAGGAATTGGGATTTTGGAATATAACGAATGATATGATGTGGATGAAAACTAGAAGCATGTAACAAGGTATTATACTCATGATGTTTATGGAAAACAGTAGTGCTCAAAGTGTGATCTAGATTCATCTGTAATAATACATCCAAAAAAGTAATTTCATTAATATGATAATGCAAAGTAAAGTTAATATCCCACTTATTGTCATTCAAATAATCCACAAATTCCTTTAAATATACAACATCCGACCTTCATATCATCCAACAGTCATCCAGATATCTACGCCAGATGTCAATCTCTTGTAAAAAGATATTATGATTTACATCATATATCAATTGTTCCTCCAGGTCTGCATATATAGGAGCAAAAGATGCACCGATGGCAGTACCTTTGACTTGCCAATAGGAGTCACCATTGAAATAGAACACATTTTTGTCAGAACGTGTTCAGTCAGACAAATAAGAATGGTATTAAAACCTGGTGCATATAGGAAAACCCTATTAAGCCAATATTCTAATGCAACAAAGCCTGCCCAATGAGGTATATTTATATAAAGGGCTGTGACATCCAATGTGCATATGATACAACAGAATTCCAACTGTATATCAGAAATAATTTTCAGAAATTCCGTAGTGTCTTTCAATCTGGATCTCACCGCCTTTAACACAGGTTTTAAATATTTTGTCACATATGCTGACAATGGTTCAGTTAGAGAGTCCCTACCTGAAAGTATGGGTCTACCTGGGAGTTTATATGGATCTTTGTGAATTTTGGGTAATAAATACAAGTACTGGCGTTGTGGATCGGACACTGTTAGATGAAAAACACATGATTTATTGATAATGCCTTCTTCCAAGGCTGACTTAAGAAAAGTATCTATTTCTTTCTTGAACTGTATAGTGGGGTCTAGGGGCATTTTCATAAAGAACATACCATCCAATAGTTGTCTATTTGCTTCAGCAAAATATGCTGACCAATCCATGATAATGATGGCCACTCCCTTGTCAGCTGGAATAATGACTAAATCTTTGTTATTTTTTTAGATTAGTCAAAGCCTGTATCTCAACAGAAGACAAATTGTGTTGCAGAACCCGAGACTCACATGTCCTAAAGTGTAAATCTTTGTGGACACAATCCTGAAAACATGGACACATATTTATTCATAGGAGGCATGAAAGAGGATTTGTGGAATTTAAAATCAATAGATCCTTGGGACAAAGAATCACCCCTGAAATGTGATCTTAGATTCAATAAACAACAAAATGACATAACATCATTAACCATTGTATCTTCAGGAACAAAGAAAACAGGCACAAAATTAAGACCCTTGTTCAACAATTGTGTTTCACCATCAGATAGTTTTACTGATGAAATGTTAGTACATTACACAAACCACCTAATGTGGTATTAACAGTTCTAACAGTGTGTCTACATTTGGTACCTTTTCTATGTTTCCTTCCATCCCTTCATCTGCAGACCCTAAAGGGTTATTAGTAACATGTTTTGGGGGGGTGGTAGGCCCTGTGTGTGATCATTCTCAAGATCAGTGATGGAAGAAGACTCATCACCAGAGGTCTCACTTACACTACCGTTAGTCTTTTTCAAAATAGATTTTATGTCTTCCTTTTTTGTGATAAATGTGAAACATCCTGTTTAGCAAATCTGACATTTTTATGGTATCCAAAAGGATTACCTTTATTTTAATCCCCCACATCTCTATTAAACTTGTGAATCTTTTTTTCTTTGAGATTTCTCTCCAAAGCAATAAGCTCCTTAGTTAGTTTCTGAAAACAAGAAGCATAAAATGATTGTCCTTCATAGATTTTAACTGTCTCACAAATAGTTTTAACTTCAATTGTGGATTTAGCAATTTTACATTCATAAAATGAAATCAAAGTTTGTACAAAACTCATGGATGCATTTTGTTGTACCCTGGCCCATTCTTCCAACAGAATATCATCGTTATTACTAACTATTGGTTGTATATGAATTCTGAGCCCTTGAGGTGTTAACCCTTTAAATTTATAAGCTTTGAAAAGCTTAATATGCCACACATTAGTCCTGAGCCCCATTCATGGCTCTGGTTAGATTTATAAATGATTGATTACACATATTTTCTGGATTAGATTTTATTTCTTCACAATTGCCCCCAGAGCCAGAATTCAACCTAAAAGCCTGCAAATCATCCTTATCAGCTGATAACCCCTGTAGGATGGTTAATAGATCCATATATATATATATATATATATATATATATATATATATATATATATATATTTAACCTATGAAATCACTTAAATATACACCAATAAATATGGCTTACCAGAGTTAAAATACACTAAAGATCTGTTAAATTATAATACAGTTTTACAATATGTGCAAAAAGGACATATTTTACAGTTTTGAGAGAAATTTGTGAACAGAGTGCATGAGTTGACATCCAATATAAATAATAAAGCTCAAAAAATCTAATTCAGAAATAGATGGCAACACCAGCTCAATCTAATGCAAAAACAAAACTGTTAGGCATAAATAAAAAAAAGATTGCACACACTATAAGATATTATATGAATGTCACATTTGCAAGGCTATGTATAATACTGAGTTATAGTAACAAACAATATCACAGTATTTATAAATTGTCCTTGTGAATTATCCAACAAAATAAATCCCTTTATGTTGGAAGCTCAGAAAAACTGAAGTCCACAGTCACTTAATACAAAGTACACAGTCCCTTTAGGTGTCTGAACACATCTGAACACAATAAACTTTTTAGGTGCAGTTCCCAAAAGTAGCGATGTAGTGCTAATAAGGTGCTATGAATTCTATATGAATCTCAAGCCCAAAATATTCCGTGAAAAATTAGCTACACGATAAAAATGGGACAAAACACCCTTTCTGTAATACACGATGCCTTAATTAAAAAGTCTCATTCTGATTCCGTCGCCAAAGGAACAAGAAAATCCAAAACGTTTAGAATCCCAGCCTAATCAGTTCCTAATATGTTGTATGAAGTCCAAAGCATCTCAGAATGATTAGTACTTATCTGAAATATCAGACAATGTCTCCCTGTTTAGAAATTGTCCTTATAAATCATCTAGCAAAATAAGTTTCTTTATATTAAGGGCTCAAACACTGAAGGCCCCAACAGCTGACTTGTACATTTGTTTACTATCAAATAAGCATATATTCAAAAATCAAAAAAGTCCCCAGTCCTTTCAAATATCTCAACATAGAGCATAACCAACCAACTGGCTATCCCTATACATTAGGGACATAGGTGCCAAACCATGGGTAAAATTATGCTTTCCTATCCAATGGTCCAAGTTATATTTGAATATGGTTAGGGATGAGCTTTGCATCACATTGATTCTGGAGAAGGGGTTATCTTTGAGATACATACCTGTCCCTCTATCATGCCCTGTTTATGTCACAGAGAAGATTTAGTCCTTAGATAGCCAGAGGCCCTTGAAATTTGCCTTGATTTCAAAGAAGAGGCCCCAGTACCAATCCCTATGGGACTGTTTGTTGAGGTGGGTTCCCCTATTCTAAGTTCTTACATCCTGTCAGTAAGCCAACTGGCTATTCATTGGGTGACATATGAGTTTATGCCTAATTTTGTCAGTTTATTTACAATACCTAAGTGAGGTATTGTGTTGAATGCCTTGGCCAGGTTGAGGTAGACAGTGTGTACTTTTTTACCCTCTTCCATAGCTTTAGTGACCTTCTCAAACAAGTTCACTAAGTTAAGTGGGCATGATCTGCCTTTGACAAAGCCGAAATGGTAGGGTCCAGTGTCTGTAAGTTTCATATGTAATTTTTTATCAGATCTATGATAATTCTTTACATATATTTACATATCGGACTAGTCAGACTTATGGGTCTGTAGTTACCCAGCTATGTGGAGGTCCCCCTTGGTGTAGGGAAATAACTGTTGCAGTGCACAATTCATTTGATATGAAGCCTTTTTGGAGGATATGGTTAAATAAAGATTCTAGTGGACCTAACAGGTTATGTATCATGTTATTCAGGAGGCATCTTGGGATCTAGAGCTGCTTTTTTAATGTATTCCTCTCTTTAAGTGGGATTAAAGGCTGGAATTCTAATGTAGGAGCTCTCAATCCTGAGATCTTGGCTGTGAGACTACCTCAGTCCATCCATTCATAGTCCCTTTTTCCCATTTTTGCACATAGGGTCAGGATGTCACATCAACAATCACAATCATTTAGAGCCAATGTTCACACCACCAGGTGGCTAGCCTGCCATGACTACCTATTAATAGAAAACTGATATCTGAGTTGGGACAGATATCTCTTTTAATTGGATAAAAACATAACACCTAGATGGAATGTGTCTCTTTTTGTAACTGTGAGGTACTCTATGTTATACAGTTAAATACAGTTGTACTCCCTTGCATCAGAAAGTGTTATAAATCTAGAGACCTCATTGGGAGTGGTTTGAAAGAGAGTAGTACTATTGAATGATCCTGAGTGATTTGAAGTGTGCATTTATTTCCAGAATGAGAACATTTTTGGCTATGGCTACTCTAGTTTTCTGATCGAGTAGTTCGCCAAACATGTTTCAAATCTTCAACTGTGATAGGATTTTGTCAGTAATATTTATTTATTTATTTGCAGTTGGTTTACCAGGATAGTCCACTGGGCCAAGATTAACCCATTTTCAATGGAGTCCTGGGGAGAAAAGCACCAGAAACAGGGTTACATATTTTTTAGATATGTATTACAATATTTACAAAATTATACGGTTAGAGCACCATACTGATGAGAAACATTACAGATGATACAAACTAGAAAAAGGGAGATCCATATTACTATATTTACAAATTTATACAGTTAGAGTATAACATTCAGGTGACATTACAGATGAAACAGACTAGAAAATGAACATTTCAATAGGGATACTGAGAAGCCATTGTGTCTTAGGTAGCTAGCTAAGGAAACAAATGTTAGGAGAGGCAGAAGCTAGGAAGTTCATGGAAAGGAGGAGGAAGGAGGTAAGGCAGTGTAGAATTATGATGGCTGGGTGCAAGAGCATTCCCACTGGGTTAGTAGATGAGAGTGAAGAGATTTTTTGAATATAAAGAGGTTGAAAGTGGTACGAATGGCTGGAGGTAGTTTAGTATAATGGTTATGTATAATATATATATATATATATATATATATATATAAATAAAATATTATATATGTATAATTTGGTTAGTATAAAGGATAAAATAAATAGATGAATCCTGCTGAGTGGCCAGATATGTAAGGAGGGAAACATGAGAGAATGAGTTCCCCATGTGGTTTATAAAGTTAGCTAAGGGATACATCCCAAACAGCATTGTGTGAAATCTGAAAGTGTTTATTTTTTAGTTACTCCCTCGGATTTACTATTCCTCCATGCAGGACAAGGGTAGTCCTGTATGGAGGTGGCCATTTAGGAGCAGGACGGCAGCGCGCTATGCATAGTAATGAGGCGCACTGCCTGAGCTGCTAGGCTTACACGGAGCGTGTAAGAGTGCAGGGGGAGTGTCTGAGAGCAGAGCTCTCAGAATATACACACCCCCGCAATGAAGAACAGCAGAAAGGGGTTTGGAATGAGCGAGATCGCTCATAGGTGACCGCAAATCCCCACCAACAGTCCCCCTTGTGTACAACAGCAACAGTATATATAAATAAAATGAAGAAACCCTTTTTTTTAAATCCGATTAAAGCTAACCATAGGTGCACGGGTGTGCCCATCGCTTAGCTACAGTTAATGCAGTTTAACTGGCCGAAGAGGATAACAAGGAAGATATATGCAAATGAAGCAGCATAACAATAGTGTAGTGGGCAGAGCATTCGCCTTACAAGCAGGCATTCTCAGTTTGAGTCCCACTGCAGCACATTCCATTTCCCATGGCAAAGCACGTTATGAGTATTATTTATGTTGCATAACCCACTAAATAACATATTTTCATGAACTGGAGTACTGCAGTAAATGCACATGTGAGATGTCAGTGTCATAATGAATAAGGCACTAGTAAGACGGTTTAAGCGCAAATAAGCAGTAGTAAGCATATTTAAGCACTAGTAAGCAGGCTTAAGCCCATTTGTGTGGTGGTAATAAATGCATACACTAGTTAAGCAATTTATAAGCTAACTCTCTGTAAGCAGATGTAACTGCAGGTTATCAGTGCTTATCATCGCGCAAACCCACTTACAACTGCTCAAAAGTGCCTTAATAACTCTGTATCCAACGGCCCTTGTTCTGCCCATAAACAAAATAAACAGCCATGCAGGTCTTGAACCCAGGACCCTATACACCATAGTCACAGTAGTTAACCACCAAGCCATCATAGAAGTACAGCAGAATGAGGTATCTGCAAACAAGTCCTTACCATAGTAAAACCAAACTGAAACTGTGACAGGAATCAATGTGCCCAGTGTTACACCCCTTTAAACAATGCCAATGTTCGTTAAGCAGGTTTGCCCATAACTTAGCCTTTTCAAAACCGGCCAGTCATGGAAAAGTGTGGGAAATTGGCCCTACTCAAACCCAAGAGGCAGGAATACATCTCATAACTGGTTGTAGCTTCCCTTGCAGGAACTATGGCAGTAAGGGGAGAAGGTGTGCACTTCCGGTCGCAGCGCTGGTGCATCCAGGAGCCCAAGGTCATGGCAGGACTCCTAGTTAAAGACCATGCTCAGAGACTGCTGCAGGGCCAATACCAGGGCTCCCAATATAAGGCAGAGGCCTGGGACCATTTTGCCCATGATCTCACCAGTGCCACTGGCATACCACAAACCGGTGGGCAAGTCAGGTACCACTATGCTGACCTGAAGCGGCGTAAGGGGGACCTCTTGGAGGAGTAGCTCCAGGAGGCAAGGGTGGCAGGGGATGTTCCAGTTTTGCATAAGTATCACCACAGTATGTGTGTAATAAGTGCCAGCTCAGGTATATCATGGATAGGTATGGCTAAATATTCCACTTATGTCCCCCATTATTATTTATTTTTTTATTTATTATTTATTTATTGGATCTGGATTAGCTTTACAAACACAAAATTATTTTTCTGATGGGCTATAATTTTTCCAAATTAGTTTTTAGGATTACTGCAGCTGAGGCAAAAAGGGCACCCATGGCCATACCAGTATATGAAGATGCTATCAGATTGCAGATTCTGTACTAGAATATGAACACAAGTGGTAGTGCAGGGATGCAATCTGAGCCTATTGCTCTCTTCAGTAAGTATATAGTTTCTCTCATCAAAGAAACATTTACTGATGTCACTTGAATGAGACCAGTAGACAGAACAGGCTGCTGTCTAAAG
Source organism: Protopterus annectens (assembly GCF_019279795.1). Lineage (NCBI taxonomy): Eukaryota > Metazoa > Chordata > Ceratodontiformes > Protopteridae > Protopterus > Protopterus annectens. The sequence goes on along the minus strand of NC_056748.1, from coordinate 389,518,641 downwards.
TTTCTTTTTTTTTTTCCCGTATGTAAGCTACTGCAACCTCTGCAATCCCTTAATTAATATAAATAACTCTGAGATTCTCAATTTCTTATAGGATCTTAAGGGACTCTCCCAGTTAAAATATCCACATCAGCCTGACTGGTTTCATTAAATCAATTCTTGAAGGATGAGAGAAATACCAGAAATTAATTCTACAGACATGCAAATCACTTGCTTTGATAAATTAAACAATAAGATATAATTCCTCATTGTAATTAGCTCTCTGAAGTCTGCACAAAAGCACTATAATGTTCCCCACTATCATCATGACACAGTGAATGTAACAGAGCACCATTAATATGTAGACACCATAAATTCATACTACATAATATTATTCCCGGGATTCAGCAAGCTCTGCATGGTGTGCATGAATAGTGCAGGAGCTGCTGGAGGCAATATGGCCACTGAGAGATCCAGGAAAAAGCTCCCAGGATGTGCATGAGTGCTCCTGCACTATTCCTGCATGGACACAGCTCCTGAATGCAAATTACCCCATTTGCAGGTAAAAACATGCAAATGAGGTGAATCTGCAATCCAGGAAGCTGGCAGCTGGCCGTGCAGGATTAGTGTAATCTGCAGAAATGTACTTGGTTAGTAACCGAGTACATTTCTGCAAACAACAAAATGAAGCCATGACATCTCCAAATAAAGGGTGTATATAATGTGTAAAGCATGCCAATGGCCAAATATATGGCCAATGGCATGGAAACAGTTGCAAAAAAAAATAAATAACTTTTATTTTTTTGGGTGATTTTGGCCATTTAAGCATAGGGCAGTGGCACGCAAATGGGATAGGCCTGAAAATAAAAAAAAAAACATTGAAAAAGCATTCCATCCAAAATCACAATTTTGCCATTATACACAAAGGCAGGCAGAAGACAACATGGCCAGTGAATAGTGGTTGCTAAGGGGGAAGGCTCAGTATCAGACTTGTAGCTAGGCATTAGCAGGCAATCTTATGCAAATGAGGGGACTGATACTGAATCCCAGATTCCCCTTCATGGCTAGCCTGCACCCAATCGTGTAGGTGCAGGAAGACCATGGTGCAAGCCTAAGAGCTAGCTGACATCATAGAGGGATGTGTCAGGCATACTGTAAGCTTATTGGAGCTCTGTGGCTCGGGCTTGCCCTTAGCTTAACAGAGCTAAGCAAGGGAGTGTGTCTGAAGCTGCCAAGCACCCTTTACATTATCTAAGTGGGTATGCGTGCCACGCACCGTGTTTTAAAGGGAAAAAAAAGTAAACCAGGAAATAGCAGCTCTGTGTATATATATATATATATATATATATATATATATATATATATATATATATATATAGTGTGTGTGTGTGTATATGTATATATATATATATATATATATATATATGTGTATATATATATATACACACACACACACACACACACACACACACACACACACACACACACATATATATATATATATATATATATATATATATATATATATATATACTTATACACATCTATATATGTCTACACATATACAGATATATAGATATATATGCACATATAGTTTTGGATATCTACATTTTATATATATATATATATATATATATATATATATATATATATATATATATATATATACACACACAGATCTATACATGGCCATATATATGATGTGCTGTACAGATGTATATAAATACATATATATGAATCTATATGTGCATGCACATGTACACATATATCTACATCTGTATATGTATATATCCATATCCTTGTCATGTGTAAACATTACTGTTGTGTATACCTTCCCAGATATATCACACCGTATGTATCTGATATGTATATATTTAGATATAACATATGTGATGCAACAGTAATATCACTAACAAGTACTACACAATTGTAGAAGTCACAATTGTTCAATACTATTCAATATGTGTACTGACAGATATATTGGAAAAACAACAACTGTCTTCACAGCTGTCATGGCGTAGTGGTTAACTGTTTTGACTATAGTGTAAAGAGTCCTGGGTTCAAGACCTGTAAGGGCTGTTTATTATGTTGCTGGGCAGAACAAGGCCTGCTGTATACAGAGTGGTTAAGTCAGTTTTGAGCAGCTTTAAGCATGTTTGCATGGGTTTGCGCAAAGCTAAGCAGTGCTATGGAATGGTTAAACATACAGGCACTTACACCATGTCAGCTTTGCTTACCAGTGCACAAATGTGCTTAGCTGTTATATTGCAGCAATGCTGACACCTGCTAAGCGTGGCTCAGCCCTGGTAACCAGTGGTCACATTCCAGTCTGATAACATAGCAGGGTAATGACATCTGTAATAAGTGTATGTAATGCCATGTACATAACATGCATCTATGTGCTGTCATTACAGTAGCAAGGGGTGTGAGTCTCCTATCTGGGACACTTGAGTATATATAGCTTGTACAACACTCTTATCCATGTGAATTTGTTACACACATGAGTAGTATCCCAGGTTATATGCAGTCAGACTGGCATGTGGTGTATCATTACGATACTACTGTTGACAGTGCTTTCCCAAGTAAAAGTAGATTGCTAATTGTAGTACTGGAAATAAACACCCCTGCATCCAAAGATGGACTCTGAGTCCTCAATGTCATGTTCCTGGTGTGTGAGCTGTGTCTCATTAAATATTTCCTACTGGATAATGATCTGACATGGATAACAATTGTAGACTACTGTGTGTATAGCAAATGTCAGTGAGGGCTGCTGTCATGTAGTAATGTCATACCTATCAATGTCAGATGTCTATCTGTCAACACATTCATCCTAATGCATAGCTAGTTGGAGAGCTGATGTCTGTTGGTCCTCTGTACAGATGTGCAGATGTCAGGTATCCATCTCGGATACTTACAGGCAATCTATGCTTGACTAACACTGACATGTCTGCCCAGCTGTGTTATAAATGCCACAGATAGGACTCAACTCCCTGTATGCACCACATGCCATGGATACCTCAACTACACTACCACAGTCAACAGAACATGCTTGGGTACAGGTCTCCAAGACAGACACTAACCATGTTATGTAATACATGTTGCATACATGTCAACTGGAGCACCTCACTGGCCCTCTGCAGGAGGCACCCAGATGATTGGCTGATGCATGTCACTCTCACCCTGAGGGTCACCACAGTGGTGTCTGTTGATAGATGGTCTGCTGGCACATGGCAGGTGGCATGATACCACTATACACACATCCCCTACACTTCCCATCTCTCCATGGACAGTAGCCTGGTACAGACCTATGAACACCTGCACCGATGTACCCCAGTACTGACAAATGTGTACGTGTGCATTACTGAGAATATCAGTGTCTGTGTGTTTGTAGACCTGTAGTTGGGAATACCTTGAGGCCCTTCACACCCACAGCACCACCCATTGCCATAGTTAGATGTGGCTGCTGCTGTACCAGACATTACATGTACCTTATTATGCTCCTCTCCCTAAGGGCTGCCTGGGCCTTGAGTACCAGCACAACAATGTTGTACAAATGGGTTGATAGGCATGGGATACCCACTGAGTTCTGGCAAGTGTGTGTATGTGTGCATGTGTCTGTATATGTAAGGTACAGCATTCTGAGGCCACATATTCCTATTACAATATGCATTGCCACACAGTATTAGGGATAGTGATGTTGCTGCCCGTAGGAGAGGCATGACAATGCATCACCCTACTAAGCATGTGGCATGTGCATTAGATGTATATCCCTGTAGTAGCACACTTGGGATGGACAAGGGGTTGTATTGCAGTCCTGGTCAATGTGTGATGGTGGGTATGTCAGAGTGCCATCATGGGTTCCAGTGCGTACAATATCCACAGTGGGGTGTGGGTGCTGGTATACTGTCATTACACCACAGTACCCCCGGTACATGTCCCATGTGCCACTGTATGGTGACCACTGTCACCATCAACCATACAGGTAACTGATAACACTATCCAGCCCAGTTATGCATGTGCTGTGTGCAACCTACCTGTAACACAATGGACACACTGACAAGGTAGTTAGCACTGATAGGCCCAGGTCTCTCAGATGTGTGTATGACTGTTATGTGTTTGTCAATGTGTATATGATGGTATGTCACACTATGTATTGTCCATGTACAACCATTACATCCCCCATTACTATACTGCACATGCCTGGGGATGTTCTGCATGTAACATGTAACCTGGAACACACCTCATCCTAAAAGCTGTGTGGTGTGTGCAATTAAAGCCACACACATCAGTAGCACTACATACCTAGGTAGGGGTCTAGTCCCAGTGTTGCCAAGTAAGGGTGTGCATGTATGTGGAGGGATCTACTTCAGGTTGCAGACTATACATGTCCCAGGGGGTCATCTGTCCAAGAACAGTGTGGCATATGCTAACATGTCACAGGTATCATCCTGTGGACATACATTCCATCACAACTAGTGTTAGATATGTAAATGGCCTCTTCCCTACTATATAGGTGTGCAGCGATATTGGGGTTGGTATATATAGCTGGGTGTGGCTGTTGTGGACACAGCCAACATCATTGCAATTACTGTTGAGTGTATCCTCCCGTGTAGCTGGGCGTAATACTGTACAGTTCATGTTAACAGGTTAGGTAGTTGTCTATCACATTATCTGTGGTTCTACAGCACCTCTCACTCTCCAAAGGGTAGGGGTATGCCACCCACAACAGCACACATATGTTTACTGTGTTGAGGATTGCGCTACATTGGGGAAGGGGACATATATCCTGTTGGTACCATCGTCAATGAGATTAAACTAGGGGACTGCTTATTCCACAATGTGTTGGTCTGCGTAGTCTGGCTTGGTGGAATTACATAGGCTAGAATGGATTTCTTGCACAGGTACATACATCCATGTGTACAGTATTCTCTGTGTAGTGCATCAACACCAAAGCCTCTATGTGTGTTATACGCAAATATGTGGTGTGTATCACCCAGTACAATTACCATTGTCCACTGTAGAAGGGCTGCTAACAGAAGCCACCATGCACTCACCTGTATACACTGCCCCCAGACCTATTGGCCATGTGGCACAGGCAGTAACTGTTATACAGACCTGTGACATGTGTTCACCTGTACCCAGGATATGGCACAGACAAAGTGTCACCACAGTGCCATACCCCTTGTGAAATATGACAGAAGACCATCCTCCTGCTGACATATGGACACCTACAACACAAACGGATAACATTATGGAGACCACAATCACTCAGTGTTAATTACAGCTATAATGCATCATGGCTGGAGAGCTACACTTCCTGAAATGTAAGCATTAAACATTACTGCTAACAACATGTTACACAGCAGTACATTGGTACACTGTAGTACAGTCACTGTGTGCATCAGAACCATATTAGCCTGTCCCTGCATCAATGTTATGGATGACAGGGATGTGGCACAGGTATCATTATATGCACAGGATGTGTTGTTGGTTTGCCAGAAACCTAGGCTGGCCATACGTTTGACACCATATGTGTCAGTGAGGGGTTTTAATTACTGATATGGCCATGGTGATGTGGTGTGTGTAGGTATGGGGTTGCCCTAGGTGTGTTTGTATTGTGTGCAAGTATGCATGCACACAGTTCTGCCATGTGGCTGCCCTATACAGGTGTTTGTTGGACAGCTGCAGACCATACCTGGCAAGGTGTGTAGTTCACCACCTCTGGCCATGGACATGAGAACTGTGCCTGCCAGGGGTTCCACAGGCACATCCAGGTACAAGCCTCAATATGGTACTCTCCCCTGATGATGACATATGTCTGCTGGAACCAGGTCCCTCCTGGGACTGGCCAGAGCCATGTGGCCTGGTGTGGTGTGGGCAGCGCCCCCCCCTGCAGTGCTGGGGCTGGTACTGCCACTATGGGAGTGGCTTGGTGTCCTTGCATGTCCACGTCGACCTCCAGCTGTTGGTGTTGCTGGCCTACATCCACGTGGCCGTCGCACCACTCCCACCACATGCTCTAGCATGGACAATCCACGGTCATTGAGTCCCACCATCTCACCCCACCATCTATCCATGACATCTGTAAAATAATGGAGGTCACCTGCAAGATCACGGATGTTGTCAGTTACAGCTGAAAGAGTAGCCCTCTGCAGCCTCAGACCCTGTCTGGTGTACCGTTCCATAAGTGCCTGCACATCCATGACAGCCTAAAACATGTGTCTGGTGGTACCAGATATGGCACTTTTGCCAGGGGCACGATGAAAAGCAGCCCTCCCATGAGCACCCCTGTACATCTGCCTATGTGGTACCCTGCCAGTCATCTGGCTATGGCTGCTGTGTCCAGACACAGCAGCCATAGATACCACACTGTCCTGTGCACTGCCACCAATTGTCAACTGTCCCTCTGGTATGGCCACCGGTGATGGGGTATCTATAGGCACAGTGACTGTGTGCGGGGATGGGGTGGATAACAGGGGGATGTCAAACGATGGCGTAGTTTCAGCCTCTGACAACCCCGCCTGTGCCTCAACACATCTATCATCATTTTCAGTGTCTTTATGGACACCGACATGAGACTGCCTGCAGGAGGGACCCTGACCCACCTTACCACCTGTGAGGGGAAAACAAGAAATGCACTTTAAGACCTGTACATCATTGCTTAACAGTACACACACACACACACACACACACACACACACACACACACACACACACACATACACACACACACACACCCTGACATTCCACCATAATACTTACCTGTTCCTGAGTTTACAGACTGTCCCAGGTTTATTCTCTTAAGTTCCCCATCCTGCATTACACTTGGAATCTTACACTCATTAACTCCATTACCTCTTTTACTTGATTGGAGTCGGTTTTACAAAGACTCACTGCTGTCATCCAGTGTTCACCGTTGGTTTGTCCAGACATCATGACCATGGCTCCCATATGATAGGGGCTACTACAGTCACTCAATAATGTCACGCACTGCGGTGTCATATGTAACTATTGCTCAGTAGATGCAAGATCTGTTGCTCTATTACCTTATTATGCGTACAACAGTAATATTTGGATACACTCACTGGTATTGTCTAGTAATTCCCCAATGCATCTGTAGTGCTGCATACATGGGTATTCTTTCACCTTTCTGCTGAACAGTATACCTGGTGTCTAGTTTCCCTCCCAATGCATGTTCCATGCTGCAGAACTTATTATACTATCAGCTGTCCTGAGATTACATGTCAGACAAGTATTCCTGGTGTTTCATGTGTCAGTCCATGTCCATGTACTGCACAATTTCAAATGGAAGTCGAGACGTATGAATAGCCCCACAATCACACATGTGCATACATGGACACACACACAAACACATACACACACATCCTACATATATCAACCCCCCTCCACTCCTCCAGATTGCACTTACAGACAAAATAATCCCCCACCCACACACACTTACAGGTGAGGTTGCATGAAGATATTACACACAGACCTCCCATTACCAATCTGTCAACATGTATGACATATGGTACTCAACAGCATGCAGTGCAGCTATAGTCAATCCATGCTAGCAACAGTATACATGTGTGTGATGCATGGGCTGTGTTAGTAGGTGATGCCCCTTCCCCTGGAAAACAATGCACCCATGTACACAGTATTGCTGTGCACCTTCTCAGCACCCTGCCGTGTACTGTGCACCATACCTCACAGGTGTACACACCATTGCTGAATGTGTATTACTGTGTCAGTTATGTTTGCTCTGCTGCTCACAGCCCCTATGTGTTTGTCTGACACATACCTGGGATGATATGTGGACAGATGTCATTTGTGAATGCCTGATGTCTGATTTACAGATGTCAACATCAGTGGTACATGTATGGTCAATACGATACAAATTACGCTGACAACAGTCAAACCTTATCGTGGCTATGGGGAGTGTACACACCCTTATTGATATGATGCCCTCTTCCTTGATATGCCATGGGACCACATTTCTGCATATGTTAACATTACATGAGCCTATGTGATATATGACCTGTACAATCAAATGTAGTGTCAAACAAATGTGTTAGTTGTGCTGATGCTGATTGAGATGCATACACTTCATGGGTGCATATGTGTGCATTCCCTTATCATGATGGCTTGTTGCATCTACTGTTATGTGTACTACAGCAGTCACTAGTCCTGGCAGGGGTATACTAGCATGGGCCATCTGCATTTGTCAGTATTTGGTCAGTCTGCCCTACACATGTCCCCCAACTCTGCATGATTGCAAGGTCAACTCATGCACATCCCTTGGAGTTCTCAAACCGCCGTCATTATTGCTGTGGAGTCAGGGTTACGTCTGCCACAGTTCCTGACCCTGACTGTGTGCAGATACAGCCATTTGTAGCATCCTTTGGATCCCTGCTGCAGTGCACTGTTGTGCCATGATGACACCCCTTCCCCACCTTCAGCCTTTTTGCAGATGCTTGACAACTATGGCCTACACGTGTGTCAGTTTACAGTGTCCCAAACACTTAAAACCATGTGTAACAGCCTAGTCCCAGCTAATGAATGGAAAACATACAGGTGTACACTGGCAATGGCATGGTACATATGGAGATGGTGGGCCTGAGGTGGGGTGAGGTATTGGTTGTGCAGCATATGTATCTTACTTGATACTGTCTGTAGGTTTCCAACGTGGTCTTGGTAAACCAGTACATATTTCAGCACATGCCTTTTGGGGACCTTTTCTGTTATGCATACACAACCTGTAGAGAGGCCTGGCTGATGTTTCTTGTGGTACAACTGTCCCATCAGATTACCCTAACACATGGGCCACACGTATGCAGAGTCCAGGCAATTGCTGACACGGGTACTGCACAGCTAGTACTTGCTTGACATTCCTGAACTTCCTCAGTGTTATGGCATGTTACTAGGCAGCCTGCATGACCGGTTTGCTACGTGACATCATCTGTCTTGGATGGCCATCTGTTTATTTCCTGCATTATTCCTGTCCCATACATCCTCGCCACATACATGACTGTCTGCACTGTTTGCCATGGTATACACAATGGTGAGGTATGGCTACATGTCCAACTCCTGGGTGCTACCTGTTGGGTATGGGGTCCATGCCATGGCATGTAAGATGTGTGCAAGCCATGGCTGCCTCTGTTACAGGTAAGTGGGCACATTTGATGGCCAAACATCTTGGACAGCAGACCATTTTTTGGTGTGAGATTGGGGGCGTGTACTTGCTGGAAGGTGCATTTCCATGAAGAATGCATGCGGTCAGTATCTCAACAGCTGCTTCCACTATATTTTATCTGGAGTGTGTGCACACATATGCCTCCAGTGTTTGTCAAGGTATGTATTCTCCATATTTGCTGTCCTAACATACGATTCCATATTACACACTCATTGCTCATGTTAGGACCACATTGCAGGTTGTAAGGGCTGTGGACTGCAGTATTGTGATATGCCATAGTGAAGATCTGTAACAGTTGCCATTGTAATACTGGTATATACACTGTTGTAGCACTGTATAAGGGTAATGTTTCACACATGTCCCTACTGTAGGCCATTTGTCCCCCCATTATGTTCATCTCTGTGCACACATTTTGCAATGACAGGATGTTAGTTATATTGCAGGAGTCTGACATACCCTTCAGATACACCATCATAGTGACTACTGTGATGCAGTGCAGTTTACAGCAACAATAAGTGAACATGTACGGAATGCATTATGGGTAGATGTGTTAAATGTGTGCATGGAATATACCATGGCCATAACATGACCGGTGTATTGCAAACCTGAACAAACACCATACTCACCAGCTACAGGCTGCTGCCCTGGAGGTATACCAGAGGAACCTACATAAGTGTGTGAGAGATGTGATGTCAGTAGCCACAGCTGTGGCATTGGTACAGGGTGGGTGCAGCATTACAGTACATCAACACTACAAGCCCACAATACTACAGATTATGCACATCTGTTTATTACTACTACGCAGAAACAGTCTAGATATATATATATATATATATATATCATCTCACATATGCATGATCTAACTGTACAGATGCAGATAGATACACAACAGTGGTCTACAGATGTGCCCAGTGGCCTTACCTGCATGCTCCTCTGCCATTGTGTGGGTAGCACCCACCTCCACTATGCTTTCCACCAGGTGTTGTGTGTGCGGGCAGGCAGGTGCCCCAAGGCTGGCAAGGAGCTCCTCAACATGTGTCAGGGGGGCTGAATGGCATGACCCCCCCATTGCAAGCTGATCCCCCCTGACTGCAGCAGCACACCAACGGGCATTGCGAAGTAGGTCTGTGCAATGATGCCGAACCTGCTCATAACTGCGGTTATGCAGGCCAACATTGTTTACCCTGTGGACAAGATCATTCCCAGGGCGGTCTGCTCCTGCTGCTCATGGGCTGTTCATCTGAACAACACCTGGTAATGCTGCACCAGGTGTGAGATGATGACATCATTCTCCTCCACTGTATAAATGGGAAGCCTCTCCCTGGACATCTTGCCTGAAAGACATAAAGATGGAAACAGGTCTGAGGACCTCATACAGCAAGGTTATCATAGTTTTTAATACACATCTCTGTCTACCCCCCACCATATCTGCAACAACAATTTGATCACACAACTCAACAGGTATGTCTACAGAATACCTACTATTGCGACATATATCGTATTATACAACACTTTGTGTATAAGTACAAGTATGACGCTGTCATTGTACATGTTGGTGTGAATGATCTAAGACGTACCTCCCTGGACTACATGAAAAGAGACATTGAGGAGCTCTCTGATCATGTAGCCCAAGCTGGTATGACCCTGACCTTGAGTAGCATACTACCTTCACCTAGAATGATACCACAATACAAATGATCAATTTCAACAATTGGCTAAGCTTCTCGTGTCATTCTAAGGGGATCCAGTGTCTGTCTGCCTGGGATGACATGATAGACAAGCCTCGCTGTTTTGCCAGAGATGGGTTGCACCTGTCACCCCTAGGTTTTCGAATACTGGCCAAGGCTCTTGCCGTCCCCATAGTGCCTTTTTTAGGCAAGGCTCAAAGGACAAACCAACCACCGTAACCAGCACAGGTAACAAAAAACTAAGGGTAATGCTACTCAACGCCAGAAGTCTCAACCTCAAAATACACACACTCGAGGCTCTCCTTAGCATGGAGAAAATCGATGTTTGTGCAGTGATGGAAACCTGGTTCAAGGCTCAAGGGAGTACCCCAGCACTGACAGGTTACAATTCATATCATACCTTCCGGCCTCAGTTACCGGATCGCAGTACAAAGGGTGGAGGTGTATCCATATTCATCAAGGATACCCATATCTCCAGGTTAGTAGCACAACATGATGCCCCAGAGATCATCCATGCGCAACTATCAGCAGGCAAAGCCACATTTCAAGTCGTAGCTGGTTATAGATTGTCCACCATGTCCCAAGATGCTCACTCTGCATTCCTTGAGACATTGGAAAATATAAAGGTCCTACCCAACACCATAATCTTGGGTGATTTCAACTACCCTGGTATAGACTGGGTGAACTACCAATGTTCCAACTCCTATGCTCAGTGATTCATAGAATTTATAAATTCAAATGCCCTTGAACAACTCGTATGTTCCCCCACTAGAGGGGACAACATATTGGATTTAATCATCACAAATATGGGCGCCCACTGTACCACACCCATTATCACTCCCTCCTTGGTCAGATCCGACCACAAACTGATAACCCTGGACATCCACACCCTCCACCTCCCCCAGTCAAAGAAACCATAGTCAAAAACCTTTCCAAAGCAAACTTCAAACTACTTGCATCCGAAGTGGAAAGCTTCACTATTCCCTTGCAGAAGGATAATGATATCCAGGATGTGGAATCCTACACCAAGGCACTCTATATGCATCTTCAGGATTGCATGGACCATGCTATCCCAAATAAAACCAAGACTCCTTCCTCAAGCAAGAAGAAACCAGTCTGGTGGACCCCGGCCATAAGCAAACTTTACAATAAAAGGAGGAGACTTATACAAAAAAGGCCAAATCTCAAGTAGAAAAATCATCCCTGATCAGCATTAGTAAGAAATTGAGGGCCCTCATCAAGTCAACTAAAGCTAATTTTGAAAAGAAAGTTGCCAAGGATGCCAAGGATAACCATAAGGCCTTCTATGGCTACATCAAAAAGCTAAATGGCAATGCTCAGGTCTGTTCTGAGCTAGTACAAAATGGAACAAAATACACTGACCCTTCTGACATTACCAACATCTTGGCTGACAGGTTCAGCACAAATCCCCCACCCCCCCACCACCACCTACAGGGCCTATTACCATTCCAGGGGATTGTGCAAGTCCAATTATTACTGATACGTTGGTTAACAAGGCTCTATCTAAAGCTAAAAACACTGCCTCCATGGGACCAGATGGTGTCCCAGGCTGTGTCATACGCGAGATCCAAAAGGAATTAACCCCACATCTTAATACCCTGTTCAGTCTCAGCCTCTCCACAGGAAATGTGCCCATAGAATGGCGCATGGCAATGGTGGTCCCGCTACATAAGGGTGGGGCCACAACTAACCCTGGGAACTACCGACCAATAAGCCTGACCAGTCTGATCTGTAAGGCTATGGAGCGAATCATTATGGAGCTCATAAATGGAGAGATTGGGAACCTCCAGTCGCTGGACCCCACACAGTTCGGCTTCGTCAAGGGCAGATCATGCCTCCTGAACCTGGTGGATTTCTTTGAGACAGTTACTCAGGCTATAGATAAGGGAAAGGAGGTACACACGGCTTACCTTGACCTTGCTAAAGCATTTGACACCATTCCCCATTCAGGTATTATTGATAAGCTCACCAGCCTGGGCATAAACCCTTACATCACAAGATGGATCGCAAACTGGCTCACAGACAGATCCCATAAAGTAAGAGTAGCAGGATCTATGTCCAAATCCAGACCAGTAATGAGTGGTGTGCCTCAGGGCTCTGTCCTGGGGCCCCTCCTGTTTGGCATATACTTCTCAGAAGTACAGGCAAGCACGGAAGGGCTGTGGCTGACTAAGTTTGCGGACGACTGCAAATTGGGTACTATAATAGAGTCTCCGGCCAACATGGAGATCCTCCAGAAGGGCCTAAATGAGACTGATGCATGGTGTCAAAGCCATGCTTTCAAGCTAAATGCAAAAAAATGCGTAGTAATCCCCTTTGGAAAAAACAGAGTACCCATAAACTACAACATAGGAGGTAATCCCCTGAAATCTGAAGAAGAAATAAGGGATCTAGGGACCCAAGTAGATAGTCAGCTTTCATTTGATAACCATGTTGCCAAAGTGGTTAGAAAATCCTTCTATGTGACCCATCTGATCATGAAAGAGTTTGCATCAAGATCTAAGGATGTAATGGTGCTCCTCTACTCTTCCCTCATCAGACTCCTGCCAAGATTGTGCTAGACAGTCAAGAGGAGAAGGTTAACACCTGCATTACACCTCAAGCAACTCATAGCCCTTCAAAACCCACACCATCAACACCCAAACATAGCAACACTAAACCCACATATGAGGAGGCCCTTAACATTAACCTGCCCAAGCAACAAGGACCTCCAAAGCTGAAATGCAAACAAACACCAGTCACAACCAAAGCGACACATAACTCACAACACCAGTGTGCCACCCAACAACAGCCCCTAAGGCAAGACAATGTACCCAACACTTTGGTCATAGGTGACTCTATAGTCAAACACACTGATGTCCTACTCACCAGGCTGAACAAGGATAAAATTCCAGTCAGCTGCCTGTCAGGTGCCAGGACCTGCCACATAATGCATGCACTCAAGTCACTCCACAACAAGTACAAATACGACTCTGTCATTGTCCATGCTGGAGTGAAAGACTTGACACGTACCTCCCTGGACTACATGAAAAGAGACATGGAAGAGTTCTTGGATCATGTGACCCAAGCAGGTATGACCCTAGCCCTGAGTAGCATCCTGCCTTCACCCAGAAATTATACCACAGTATAAGGACAAAATGATTGACTTCAACAATTGGCTAGGCTTCTGGTGTCATTCAAAGGGGATCCAGTATTTGTCTGCCTGGGAAGACATGATTGACAAACCATAACGCTTTGCCAGAGATGGTCTACACCTGTCACCCCTGGGATGCAGGTTACTGGCTAAAGCTCTTGCCACCCCTATAGTGCCTTTTCTAGGCAAGGGTCAAAGGATAAAACCACCACCAAAACAAATACAAGCATGTAAAATCTGAAGGTAATGCTACTTAATGCTAGAAGTCTAAACCTCAAAATGCACTCTCTCGAGGCACTCCTAAAAATGGAGAACATCGATATCTGTGCAGTAACTGAGACCTGGTTCAAGGCTCCAGAGAGCACCCCTGCAATACCAGGTTACAATTGTTACCACACTTTTCAGCCACAAACCAAGACCGAAACACTAAAGGTGGAGGAGTGTCCATATTCACCAAGGATATTCACACCTCCAGGCTAGTTGCCCAACACAATGCATCTGAAATTCTCCAGGTGCAACTAACACTAGGTAAGACTGCAATCCAAATTGTAGCTTGCTGCAGATCCCCCACCATGCCTCAAGATTCTCACTACACTTTTCTAAACATACTGGAAAATATTAAGATACAACCAAACACCCTAATACTGGGTGATTTCAACTACCCTGCCATTAACTGGGAAAACTACTCGGGTAGCAACTCCTCTTCCCAATGGTTCTTGGAATTCATAAATTCCAACACCCTGGATCAACTAATCCATTGTCCCACCAGGGGCTCCAATATCCTAGACCTGGTCATTACCAACATGGGAGATAGGTGCACCACACCAGTGGTCACCCCCTCATTGGTCACGTCTGACCATAAGCAAATCACCCTTGACATCCACATCCCACCCCAACCCCTCAGTAAGGAAACCTCCTTAAAAAACTTCTCCAAAGCCAACTTCATGCTACTGAAGTCAGAAGTGACAAATTTCACAACACCCATGCAGATGGGATCTGGAAGTTCGACTGCAGAATCTTACACTAAGGCACTGTACGAGCACATCCACTTGTGCATGAATTGTGCCGACCCAAATAGAACCAAGATGATCTTCTCCAAAAAAAGGAAGCCAATCTGGTGGTCCCCTGCTATAAACAAACTATACAACAGAAGGAAGAAACTGTTGCAGAAAAGAGGAAAATCCCGGGATGCAAAAAACTCCCTCACCAGCCTCAGTAAGAAGCTGAGATCCCTCATAAAATCCTCAAAAGCTAGTTACGAAAATAAAATTGCCAAAGATTCCAAAGACAACCACAAGGCATTCTATAGTGATGTCAAGAATCTAAATGACAATGCTCAGATCTGCTCTGAGCTACAACAAAATGGCATTAAATATACTGATCCCAAGGATATTGCCAGTATCCTGGCAGGTTGATTTAGTGCCAACTTCACCCCCTTCTCACTCCCTAAAAAGCCCATCTCAATACCAAAAGATTGCCAAATTCCGATAATCATGGCCACACAGGTAGAAACCACACTCTCCAAAGCTAAGAATACAGCATCCATGGGACCAGATGACATCCTAGGCTGTGTACTACATGAGCTACAAAATGAACTGGCACCTCACCTAAGTGTCATGTTTAATCATAGCCTCACCTCAGGCTTCATGCTACTGAGTGGCGCACAGCTACAGTTATCCCACTCCACAAGGGAGGATCTGCCGTGGATCCCAGTAACTACCATTCCATCAGTCTGACAAGCCTGATCTGCATGGGCATGGAACGCATTATCATGGAACTTATAAACAAAGACATTGGCAACCTTCAAACAGTGGACCCCACCTATTTTGGGTTTGTGAAGGGCCGATCTTGTCTCCTGAATCTGATTGACTTCTTCGAATCAGTCTCCAGAGCTGTGGATGAGGGTAAGGTGGTCCACACAGCCTATCTGGACCTCGCCAAGGCCTTCAACACCATCCCCCACTCTGGAATCATAGATAAACTTATTAAGCTGGGCATAAATCCCTACGTCACTCGATGGGTTGCCAACCAGCTTACTGACAGAACCCAGACTGTAAAAGTAGCCAACTCCAAATCCAGCTCCAGACAAGTGACAAGTGGAGTACCTCAGGGTTCAGTCCTGGGACCACTCTTGTTTGGCATCTACTTCTCTGAAGTACAGGCCAACACTAAGGGATTCTGGCTAACAAACTTCGCAGATGACTGCAAACTGGGAGCCATTATTGAATCCCCAAATGATGTGGATATTCTACAAAAGGGCCTTACAGAAACAGATGCCTGGTGCCAGAGCCATGGGCTCAAGCTTAATGCCAAGAAATGTATAGTTATCCCCTTTGGAAAAAAGCATGTACCCATGAATTGCCACATAGGTGGCAGGACACTAAACATAGAAAGTGTGATGAGAGACTTAGGGACACAGGTGGACAGTGGTCTCACTTTCGATAACCACATCGCCACAACTATCAGGAAATCCTACTATGTGGCACACCTCACCACTAAGGGCTTTTCATCCAGAAAAAAGTAGGTCATTGTCCCACTGCACTCATTCCTCATTAGACCCATTATAGAGTATAATGCCCCATTTGGTATGTACCTCACAAGACATCTGCAACAGCTGGAAAGGCCACAGAAATACTTCACTAAAAGAATCACAGGCCTAAAGCAGATGCCATATGCTGACCGTCTAAAAAAACTCCAGCTATACTCTGTGGCATATCGTCTACTCAGAGGTGAACTCTGCTTAACATACAAGGCCATGTCAAACCCTGAGCTGTTGGACATGCTCCATTTAAAGAAATCCTAATCCCTCAGAGCCATACATTCCAGGGATCTAAACCTTGTCATCACAATGAACAAAACATGCTGGAGGGATAGGTTCCTGACCCAGAGACTCCCCACACACTGGAATAGACTGCCCGTACATGTCAAGCCAGACTGTGCTGCATATGTTATTGATACCATCCTGACATCATACAGGTGGGATGGATTACTGTTAACGTCTTGTGGCTATGTTGTGTAGGATCCTGGGTATGGGACTTGCAACAGTTGGTATTGTGTTGCAGGGCAGATCTGTTTGGCTGTAGGGGAGGGGGTGATATCAATACTTACAAGAGGTATTTAGCTTGGGCCCCTCACCCCCATTAACGGTGCCTTTGGTCATATATGTATTTGTTATGTATCTGTTTTATATATATATATATATATATATATATATATATATATATATATATATATATATATATATAGATCTAGGACTATTGAACGAAAGTTCAATAGCCCAAATCCACAATCACAGAACACACCTTAACGAAAGCGCTTTCACCGAAAAAGTGCATTCATTAAAGTGCATTAAAAAAAAAAACAATAAATCTACTTTTATGCAGGGGGCATGTGCGCCCCCCACACCCCCCCACTTTAATATTCTCACATATATGTATATATGTCGCACTACAGTGGGGAAAAGGGAATCTTCTCTTATCCACACCGTAGTACGACCGGCACTACACACAAACCTACGCGAAAGTGCTGCTTTGATGAACAGCACTTTCATGCAAGTGTGTTCGCTGATTAAGGATTCGGTGAAAAATGCAGTCGGGGATCTGTACTGATCCTGTATATATATATATATATATATATATATATATATATATATATATATATATATGTGTGTGTGTGTGTGTGTGTGTGTGTGTGTGTGTGTGTGTGTGTGTGTGTGTATATATATATATATATATATATATATATATGTAGACATATATATCTATAGATGTATGCATTTGTGTGTGTGTGTGTGTGTGTGTGTATATATATATATATATATATATATATATATATATATATATATATATATATATATCAAAATATATATACACACACACACACACACATACATCTACATGTATAAATACATTTACTATACTATTGAATGACTGTGCTGGATGATATGTTTGTGAAAACATCAGGGTTATGTATAGCTGATATTGCTTAGTGGTAAATCACTTTAGCTATGGTGTGCATGGTCCTGGGTTTAAGCCTTATAAAGGCTGTTTATTTTGTTGCTGGGCAGAACAAGGGCCGTTGAATAAAGAGTGATTAATGCACTTTTAAGCAGTTGTAAGCGGGTTTGCACGAAGGTAGGTACTGTCAACTTCCAGTTACAGTTTCTTATACTCAGTTAGCTTCTAAATTGCTTAACCTGTGTAGGCATTGCTTACCCCCATACAAACAGGCTTAAACCCACTTACTGCTGCTTAAAAGTGCTTACTCCCGCTTACCCCTGCACTAATTTCTTTAAAAGAAAAGAAAAATTGTTGATAGGAAAGTGGTGAAAAAGGGGAACAAAGAGGGAAAGACAGTAGGGAAAATAGCTAGGGATGTGCAGGACGGGTGTAGGTAAGGTCCATAGCTGCCCATTTCTTCTACAGCAACAGCTGTGCATATACACTGATTTGGAGGTAGATCTGGACACTCATACCCCTGAGAGAGGGGTGAGGACAACAGCAATATGTTGTGAAGCCAATTAGACCACATTACATGTGTCCAGTGGACACGTGTGTGAAATCGACAGTTATGTATGGGGCGAGATTTTTTTGGTAACAGATTACCCTTTTTTTAAGGTGAGAGTGGGATGTTGGGGAGGGATAGTAGGTATATTTGGGGAGGTAGGTTGGGTAGGATAACAGACAAGACAGATAAGACAGCATACAGGGGCAGTATATGACACATGTGGGGGTAAACACCTTGGATGGGGAGAGGTGTTTGGAAGTCAGAAGCCCATGAGCCCCCTAGTGTAAACAGTGGGACTGAGGTCCCCACCCATGGGCAGTCACCACTGCACCTTCACGACCCTGAAGGTGGCTGTGCTGGGTGCGGAGTAGGAGGGGTAGGCTGACCCTCTAGTTGCACCACGCAGCCCTCAACCTGATGAAGCAGATCTCCAAACTTCCTGCGGAGCTTGCTACACACCAGACCCAGGACCTGACAGTGGATGACAGTATCCTGTCCGTGTCCACTCCTGGAGGGGGGACCCTCATCCCCTGAGTTGGGTCCACCCAAAGGTGGTGCAGGACCAGTGGATGAGGAGGTCCTGGGGTGGGCCCCAGACTTGCTGGTGCCCGGTGCCATGGCCAGATGAGGTGGGAGAGGTGGGTCCACTGAGATTGGCCTTCCCAAACATGCTATGGTGTTTCCATTTTAAAACATATGTGGGTTAGTAATAGTCAACACATTCCAGGATTAGGTATAGCAGCATGCATAGATATTCCCATTAACCCGAAACACCAGATATGGAACAGTTGCATAGCAAGCAGAACACATGCATATATGGAACCACAGTGGCCATTACAACAGCATGTAGGTACATTGACGGCAGCATGCCACCACAACAGCATGTAAGTACATTGATGGCAGCATGCCACCAATGTGGGAGTATTTCAACAGGGCACATGCATATTAACAAATTTCAGTATTTATCAAACAATAGGACATATATCCCAACAGTAGATTTAATTGGGCACATACCAATTGAGTTGTGTATTTAGTTTATTGTTGCAGATATGGTGGGGGGGAGAGAAAGATGTCAGTTAACAATTTGTATATCCCTGTAGTTCTCATTACTTTCCTAGTCAGTGCTGTGATCTGTATCTTACAGGTATATTACACTACCCTATGGCCTTAGTTTGGACAGTGGTATGGATGTCGCCAACTATATACATTAACTGTGTTTTACCTGCAGCATACACCTCTTACCCGATATACCTGTGGAGGTATTGTTTGTTAACACAACCTGACTGTTTCTATGCATATTCCCAGATTCCAGGTTGATGTTATGCACATACCTCTCCATCTCTTATTGCACACACGCTGGGCATGTCTTGACAACATGCAGGTGAAACCGGGACATATTTCGACTATTGCCCTCATAAACCTTTGGTGAGTTGTACAGTGACAGGTTTGTTTTCATAGACATTTTCCAAATATTTTCAGGCCTGACAGTCAGTTATATGACATTAAATGCTGTCTAAATGTCAGAGATTAGCACGCTGATATGCCAGGGAGACAGGGTAAAAGCCAGCAGATATGGACCAATTCTCTGGACATTCCAGACAGATCTGTACAGTTGAGGGGTATGATTCTGCATACAGCTTACTACCACTCCCAGGATTCGAACCATGGCTGTGTGTGTACTAAAATAAAACAGTGTACATCACAGTTGGGTTTGCTATATAGATAATTGTTGTGTGTCTTTTTTCTGAATTCTTTTTATAAATCTCCCATGATTTTACAATCTGACCTTGTAATTACAACACTCTTATACAGGGTTTCCTAGACAGTTTTATTATGTAGCACTGTGTGGATGACAGTGATGAGTAATACCTTATTAGTCAGAGATACTGTAACACTAGCACTGCCATACAATACCAGACTAAACAGCACCAGTCCAGGATTTCAATCTTTTATTTCTAGGCACAGTTTTCTTATCTGACAGACCTGTGGGGAATATTTGTTAACTCTACCTGAATGTTGTCACACATATTACCAGATTCTACATTATTATTATGCACATATGTCTCACTCTGTTACTTCACACACTCTGGTCATAGCTTCACAACATGGGGTGGAGTTGGGACATACTTTGCTTATTACCTTCATAACACTTTGGTGAGTTGCTAGAGTGCCAGGTTTGTTCTTATGGATATATTTCTGACAGTTATGATGCCTAACAATCAACTGTATGTCATTATTTGGTGCCTAAACTTCTGGGATCATCCCACTGATTTGCCAGGGGGACAGGGTGACAGGCAGGGGACTTACACCAATTATCTGGACTTTCTGACAATATCTGTACAGTTGTGGGGTATGATTCTGCATACAGCTTACTACCACTCCCAGGATTTGAACCATGGCTGTGTGTGCTAAAAATACACTTCATGTCTCAGTTGAGTGTGCTGTTTGGATTATCTTTTCACTGTTTTCCATCTAAGTCTCTCTCAGTTGTACAATATGACTTCTTTTGATTACAACAGTCGTATACAAACATTCCTACACATTTTATTTATGTAGCACAGTGTGGGTAACAGTGCTTAATACAACAGTACTATTAAGAGATTGCAAAACTACATTACCATATGATACCAGAGTGAACACAAGCAGTCCAGCAGTTAGACCTTTATTGCCAGGCTGTTAACCTTTTATTTACATACAACCTATATGAGACTCTTCCTGCCATATTGTCTGGTTTATTCAGTACATGCCATACACAATACAGGTTTTATACTGGCAATTAACTTTCTACTACTTTTAGATTTATTTCTTATGACAGTTCATGCAAGATTATTACTAACCTGCCTCACGACACAACCTCTTCAGTCTACAGGCATGGGCTTCCCGGTTCACAGCCCGCTCGTCTGCCACTGTCAAAGACATAAGAGGAATATTTAGCCTTACCTGTCTAGAATACACATGAGCTTGCAATTATTAAACAGGTAGTAAACTGATACTTACACATGGCTGGGACATCACCCGTCTGCCTAGCCTTTTGGATCCACTGAAACAAGAGCTCCCTCTTTCTCCATTTCAGGTCAGAATAAGTGATGCCTGACATGCTCACCAGTTTGAGGGATGCCAGTGGCATTAGTGAGGGCACAGGCGAGATGGTCCCAGGCTTCCGCTTTATACTGGGAACCTGGGTACTGGCCCTGCAGCAGTCTCTGGTCATGGTCTTTAACAAGGAGTCCTGCCATGACTTTGGACTCCTGGATGCCCCAGCACTGTGCCCGGAAGCACAATCCTTCACCCACACCAGTCATAGTGCCTACAGGAGGAAGCTGCAACCAGTTATGAGATGCATTCCCAGATGTGGGATTTAAATAGGGCCGATTTCCCACATTTTGCCGTGATTGGACGGTTTTGAAAATGCTAAGCTATGGGCAAACCAGCTTACCTAAGATTGGCATTGCTTAAAAGGGTATACCAATGGGAAAACTGATTTAGCTGGCCTACACATTGCTTACACCTAGTAAGCAGGGGTGTACAATGCTTAGCATTGCTTAATTTTTAATTTGCACACTATTTGCTGTTTGGCATTGATTTATCATTCATTACATGTTATATATGTGTTTGGTATCCATGAGTCATGTGTAAGTACACTGTATGGGGTCTGTGTTTTTTGGGGGATTTCAAAACTTTATTACAATGACACCTCACATCTGGACTTAATGCAGTACTCCAGTTCACATATTTATGTTATGTAGTAGGTTATACAACATAAAACTGTATATAGATTCCTTTCACATGTAAGTTTTGATTTTCCTATAGTGAAGACCTATTTGGTGATACCTAAATCTTATGTACTGCTGTGATGGCTTACTGGTTAATTACTGTGACTATAGTGTACAGGGTCCTGGGTTCAAGACCTGCAAGGGCTGTTTATATTTGTTGCTGGGTAGAACAGTGGCTGTTGGATACAGAGTGATTAAGGCACTTTTAAGCAATTGTAAGCGGGTTTTCGTGGGTTTGCGCTACAGTAAGCAATGCTATCTTCTGGTTAAATATGCCTACAGAGATTTAACTTCAAAATTGCTTAACCTGTGTGCACATTGCTTACCCCCATGCAAATAGGCTTATACCCGCTTACTACTGCTTACAAGTGCTTACTCACGCTTACCCCCACACTAATTATACAGAAATGTAACATGGCTCTTGGGAAGGTGGTAGATTTGGACACTCTATGGATTTATCATTCATTACACATTATATATTTGTATTTCTGATTCATGTGTACATATACTATATGGGGCACTTGTGTTTATCTGTGGATTTTACATTATTACAATGAAACCTCACATCTGCATTTAATGCAGTATTCCAGTTCACAAATATATGCTATTTAGTAGGTTATACAACAAAAAATATTGTTCATAAAGTGATATGACATGGAAAATGGAATTTACTAGAGTGAGAATCGAACCGGGAATGACTGCTAGTAAGGCAAATGCTCTAACCACTACACTATTTCAGTACTGCTTCATTTGCAAGTATAATGATACTTTATCTTCTTGTGCCATTTAAGCTACAGTATGCATAGCTAAGCAATGGGCAAAACTGTGCACCTACGGTTAAATTTAATCTGTTTGATAAAAAAAAGTGTTTATACTATTATATTTTAAATATTGCTCTTATAAACTTGGGGTGTTGCTAGGGTAACATGATTTTTTTATGTACATTTGATTTGAAGTCTGACACTCATATGTTTGCCATTATTTCAGACTTCATTGATGAGATCATCCCAGTGATTTGGCAGGGTAAATGAGGGACAGGTCAGATGTATGAGCCACATATCTGGACATTCTGCATTGATCTATGCTGTTGGGGGTATGCAACCCCCTATGAGCTGTCTTGTTCACTGTAATTGCCAAACAGCAGTTCTTGACTGTGGGGGTGTGTATATTGTGAGAGCTCTGCTCTCTGACACACCCCCGCACTCGTCCACGCTCCGTGTCAGTTTAGGAGTTGAGGCAGCATGCCTTCATTACTATGCATGGCTCGCTGCCGTGCTGCTCCTAAACGGTCACTTCCATGCAGGAATAAGCTATTCCTGCACAGAACCTTACTGAATCCCGAGGTATATATTTAGCTTATTCTTCAATTTCTAATTCCTAGTCATTTTGAAAAATTATACAAGTAAATGAAGTACATTGAAATTACATTGGAATTTTGATCTTTATTAGAAACAATTATTCAAATGGATGTGTACTCTACATCACTCACTGCAGCCCAAACAAATTTCAAAGGGTTGGAAAGACAGCAAAAACAGTGAAAAAACCAAACAATTCCTAAGCTAGCAAATACTGTATCAACTGCTTCACAATACTGCCTGGTTCTAGAATACATATCTGGATGGGACTCAGCATCGCCTTCTTGAATTTTAAGGCATTTAGCTTTTATTACACCTGACAATAAATGTTATATTTGTAACAAGTTGTTATCTGTGGCACATTCATGGTGGACTCATTCTTAGCAGTACCAGCCAGGATTAGGCTAGATGAGTGAGAAAAACTCAAATAATAGTATTTCATTATGCTAACTTAATGACAGAAGGAAACAATACCTATATAGTCTGTCCTTTATGTTTTACATTCTGTAGCCTGTCCATACTTACCTTAACCCTCACTCTTTCTTCACTTGTCCCATGCCCTCTTGAATACCACTAAGAAGTCCCTCTTCACCAACTATTCCAGTAATATATTCCATGAGTCCACAACACATTCAGCAAAAAAGTACTTTCATAGATCCAGGGAATAATTAGTCCCTACGATCTGCTGCCTGTCTACCCTCCTCTCTTCTTTCATTTTCAAGATGACCCCTTCACATTTCCTCGACATGTTATTTAGCAGCAGTACCATGCTCCATATGCCTGTTTTCATTTCCAGTGAGAAAAGCCTTAGCTCCTCTAGTATCTGATTATATAATTTCCCCTCCATCTCGTGTGCCATTCTAATGGTTTTCTTTGGACTTCTTCCAGTATCTCATGCTCTTTCTTTGCATATATTCCAGAGCTACACACAATACTCAAGGTGTGGTCTGGCCAAGGCCCTGTAGGTGGAAGCATTGCTTCTTTCTTCTTGAGTCTATCCACCTGAACATGAACCCCTACATTCTGCTTGCTGCTGCCACTGCCCTCTCTCACTCTGCTACTGGTGGTCCAATCCATGAGTGATTACTATCCAAAATCCTTTTCCTGAATGCTGCCACCAGTTATACTCCCACCTGACACATCAGATCATGGTTGTTGTGGCCTAAATGCAGTATATTGAATTTGTCTGTACTAAACATCAACAGCTGCCTTTGTATATGCTTGTCTGGCTTTCTTTGATCCTTCCTTAGCCACTTCCTCCATCATCTAATGTTGCATGTATCTGTATATTTAGCAAATAGGCAGATTCTAATCTATATTTCCCCAGATATGTCTAAGGCAAACATATTGAATAATATAGGATACAGAACTGACCCCTGTGTACTCTGCTACCCACTTCCCTTACTCCAATCATTGTCTTTGACCCTCATTTTCTACCATTTAAAAATGCAACAATCCATTTCCTCTACTTGTTCTTTCCTCAACCCATCCAGTTGTACTGTCAGCTGGCTATGTTGGACTGAGTCAGTGGCCTTGTTAAGTCCATGTAGACCACGTCTATTAATAACTTCCTTCAAGTTCACATCTAATCCACACCTAAAATGATCATTTTTTTGCAATGACTTATGGTCATGAACTCATTTTGTCTGCTAACCTGCTCTGGTAGTACTGATAGTCTTCTCCTCAGGATTTTTTCCTACTTCCCATTTGTAAAAGGATGGCACACTTGCTGTTCTCTAGTTCACAGGGAATTCTGCACAGGACAGCTATCTGGGAGCTATCCTACTGTGGCCTTGTGCTTTACCCGCCATTAGGGAAGCCATGTTTATCACTTGCACCAAACTATCAGTTAATCAGAGGATGTCACTGCTGTCAGGGTTTTATCCTTGCCCTGTGCTACATCAACCAAGATTTGATGACAGTAACCCTAGGAAAGACCCATGCTAGGGGAGTTTAAAGAGGGGCTTGACCCAGAACAGAAGAAATATGCTAGCTCAAAGTGAGTCAATCACTTTTTGAAATGACTTGCTTTTCAAATAACTGTCTTCTGTGAAATGACATGGTGTAATATGTGCTGGATGACAGGTTTAATTTGAGAAACTTTTTGCCAAATATAATGCAGATTCAGGAGTAATGCATGCCTCAGGGAGCAACACAAGAGAATTAGAACAATGTATCTCCCTCAGGAAGGCTAGTAATTTTAATTATTGCCTATATGTAACTAATTTGAAAAATATTAAAATGTTTCCACAATAATAAATAGCAAATTAGTGGATCACAAACTATCTGCACATTTTAAACCTGATGTCAGAAAAGGCAGATTTGTGAACTTCCAGGGTCATCATTTTTAGGCATGTTGTATAGATATTCTGGCACCATAGTGCATGCACATAAAATCAGCTGGAGGTATATGATGTGTTAAGCACTGGCAGCACCAAAAGGATGTGAAGACCATTAGTCTGCTACCATCATAAGTCACTTGATCATCAGAAGAACAATTTGGACAGTCACTAGGTTACTAGACAACCAAAATGAAGTCATGACAAGAGTTCAGCCAGTAAGAAGACCACCAAGGAGATTAAAAGCAGTTGAAAAGCAGAAAGGTTATAACCATATGGGTAAATATACAAAATATATATGTGTGAGACAAGCATTAGGAGTAGCCAGGCAGTAGCCATTCCTGCGACTCCCCACTTTTCATCATTCTTGACAAGCTAATTCTTTGTTTTCAGTAAGTACTGCTTGATTTGTTTCTAACTTCAGAATATCTGCCTAAATACTTCATCCTTAAATTTTCAGGATCTACGTATTAGTTTCTCCACACTTGTTTGGCAGTGCCGTGTACAGACTCAGACACCTTGAGTGATATTTTTCTTGTAAAAATTATTTAAATTTCTCCAGTATCTAGTTCCACA
Organism: Protopterus annectens; assembly: GCF_019279795.1. NCBI lineage: Eukaryota > Metazoa > Chordata > Ceratodontiformes > Protopteridae > Protopterus > Protopterus annectens. Next base: position 389,492,081 of record NC_056748.1, on the reverse strand, counting down.
CAGAACAACTAGTTTGCAGTGACAAGCACTGTCCCCATAGTTGCAAACCGGATACTCCTGACATTGACTGATATTCTCACTCCAACTGTCTAATAAAAAAAAAAAGGGTCTGTTGCCATGGATACAAACTTTCCCTCTGTCTCCGTTACCAGCTTGGTGGATATGGGCATCCTGAGGCAATGTAGAAATTGCCTCATGTTTACTGATAGCCAGTTAATTCTCAAACAAATTGATATGATATGTGAGAGATGCATTTACACAATGTCACTCGGACATAAAAGCACCCCTAATGTCAGTAAGACTGTCAATAGTACAAATGTTGCACCTATCACACACAGTTCAAAGCAGACATATCAACCCACATATGGTGGGAACTTAAATGCAACCTTCCTAAACTACAAACACCTCCCAGATGAAGTACACATAACAAATACCCTCAGCAGCCCCAAATGTGGTCTTTCAAAACAACACCCACATCAACACATAGAGCTACATCTCATGGAGCCTCTACCTCTAAGCCGTAAGGCAAGCCACCATACAACACAACATTCTAGTCATTGGAGTCTCCATCGTGAAACACATTAATGTCCATCTCATCAGGTTGCATAAGAAGAAAGTCACGGTCAGTTGCTTATTAGGGGTTAGGATCCACCACATTACGCACGCATTCAGGTCATTGGACCACAAGTAGCAATATGACTCAGTCATAGTCCATGTACAAGTAAATGACCTGAGATGTACCTCCCTAGACTATATGAAGAGAGACATCATGGAGCTCTCAGAACATGTGTCTCAGGCTGGTATGAGCCTAGCATTTTGCAGCATTTTACCTTCTCCAAGGACGATGCCACAATACAGACAAAAGATGATTGACTTTAATAATTGGCTTAGTTTCTGGTGTCATTCTAAGGGTGTGCAGTATTTGTCAGCATGGAGGGAGACAGTCAACAGACCACACTGCTTTGCCAGGGATCGTCTACGCCTTTGCCCTCTAGGCTTTTGAATATTAGCTAAAACATTGTCTTCCCCATAGTGCCTTTTTTAGGCAATGCCAAACTGAAAGGACTTCCAACATAGCAAATCAAAACCAAGAAAATCTAAAGGTATTACTGCTCAGTGGTAGGAGTCTAAACAAAAAGGTCCACTCCCTAGAAGCTCTCTTCACTGTAGAGAATGCTGACGTCTGTGTGGTCAGTGAGACATGATTTAAAGCCACAGAGAGCACATCAACAGAGTAAGGTTATAATGCCTTCCATACATTTAGACCAGCTACTTCACAGGTAGGGACTAAAGGTGGCGGTGTCTCAATTTACATCAACAATAAGTATACTTCAAGGCCGGTCAAACAGGACGATGCACTTGAACTTGTATTTTTTGTTTAAGTTATGTGTATTAATATATGGATTTTTTCTGTGTTTCGTGCAATGTCCATTCAAATCCTCCTGTGACTTCCAGACATGCCCATCAGCTGATTTGTTGTTTCAAACTTTTGGCTTTGTTAACATTCATTGATGTGTATTCACCAATGTCAGTGGTCTCTGGCTTACTAAATTTGCATATGATTGCAAATTAGGAGCTGTCATTGAATCCCACACTGACACAAATGTTCTCCAGTAGGGGCTGACACAGACAAACAACTGGTGCCAGAGGCATGGACTAAACTAAATACCAAGAAATGCATAACAGTATCCTTTGGGAAGTCATCCATCCCTGGTAACTATCATATTGATAACAGACCCCTTAGAGCTGACCTAGTAGTCAGGGACTTAGGGACACATATAGATAATAATATAGCCTTTGACCATCACATGTCTACAGTAGTGAGGAAATAATTCTATGTTACGCAACTTATAAACAAAGGTATGGCATCTAAGTCCAAGGAAGTCATTGTTCCACTGTATTCGGCATTCATCAGACCTATCATTGAGTGTAATGCCTTTGGTATGTACCTAACCAGGCATATCCAACAACTGGAACATGCACAGCGGTTCTTCACTAAAAGTATACAGGGTGTAAGTAAAATGTCCTATGTAGACCATCTTAGGGCCCTATCCCTGTATTCTATCTCCTATACGCTTTGCGTATCCACAAAACAAACAGCACCAGAATTACCCATTCAAAAGACTTAAACCTTGCCTATGATATAAATAGGATCTGCTGGAGAGACAGGTATGTATCCCAGAGACTACCCCATCTATGGAACAGGCTCCCAATCCATGTGAGGCAGAGTTCCTTCCTAACCAAATTCAAGTGCAACTTGGACAGTTGGATAGGGAACGGGAAATTCATCCCTGGTTTGTCACCTATGTCTCTAATGGACACAGGCAACCTGTAAATGGTTCATCTCCCAGGCCCCTGCTTGCATTTATCAAGGGTATCAGAACATGTGCGAAATTTGGGATGCATGGCTCAGCTTAAAACGGCCCTTGTGGTTTTAGGCCAGTAAACACCTGTGAAATTATGAAGATCACCTAACCAAAAAAACACATTTTCAAACCATCAAATGATCAAACACAAATGTTCAAACATCAGACAATTGAAAAATTAAACAAAATTAAAAAAAAACATGTTTTTTGCTGGGCGGGAAATCCCCCATGCACCCCACATCCCCTGTTAATTACATATTTGAACTCAGAGATTGCAATGCAGAGAGGAAAGGATAAAGTCCCCAATCACCACTGTACCATTATCTTGCACTAACTATAGTGTTTGGTCAAAAGACTCTTTGACCGAATGTGCCATCCTTTCCTTCTGAGCATCTGCTATTCCAAACATCAAACCTACTGTCTGTCATCTATATATATATATATATATATATATATATATCTGTGTGTATGTGTGGATCTACTTCAGTAGATAGAAATACCATAATACCAAAACTCAAAAAGACGAGACGAAAACATCACAAATACAGATCTATGAATTTTAACAAGGCTGAAAGTTTGAAACAAAGAATCAAGTAATGTGCATGTCCAGAAGTAATCATAGAATTTGACTGGACATCACGCTAAACTCAGAAAGACATCTTCTTCAGTGTAACATAATATGTAAGAGAAAAATTTTTCATGTTTACTGATTGTGAATAGAGATCGCGTTATAGTGAGGATCGGGAAACTAACCCTTTTCCCCACTGTAGTGCAATATTGGTGTTGGTATATATAATACGCAGGTAGTGTGGGGGGCACAGCCCCTGCAAAAACATTGGAAAAGTTGTATTTTTTGTTTAAGTTATGTATATTAAAATATAGATTTGTTTCTGTATTTCGTGCAAAGTCCATTCAAATCCTCCTGTGACTTCCAAATGTGCGCATTAGTTGAGTCATTGTTTCAAACTTTTAACTTTGTTAATGTTCATAAATGTGTACATGCAATGCTTTTGTCTCGTCTTTATGAGTTTCGGTGTTATAGTATTTCGATCTACTAAATTAGATCCATGTGTATATGTGTGTATATATATATATATATATATATATGTATATATATATATATATATATATATATATACATATATATATATAGAGAGAGAGAGAGAAATACACACACACAGACACACACACACACAGACACACAGACACACACACACACACACACACACACACACACACACACACACACACACACACACACACACACACACACACACACACATATATATATATATATATATATATGTATATATATATTTTTTTTTTTAATTACTTTGTGAATTTTATTCCCTGTAACCATCAAGCCTTGCCTCCACATTATGCTCATTCATTCCTCTATAAGCTGTAGCATCAGAGTATGTTAGGGAGGATGAGATGAGATCTGGAGAACATGTGTGTCATCATTTGGAAGCCTTGAAGATTTTGGATACTCTTAAAACCCTTCTGCTGTTAGCTAGCAAGCGCTCTGCAGTACACAATATATTAAGCTCCAAGGCAAGTGAATGGGTCTGCACACCCACTATACTGATGCACTCTTTGCAAGAGTCTTAGCTCATGTGCACATAGACTACACATCTAGTCCATCATCAGATGATGCTCTTGTCATGAGATGAGATCAAAATCCTCTCCAAGAATGGATGACCCTGTGTCAGACCATTTACTTCCACTCATTCACAGCTGCCTCCTGTAGCTTTTATAGCACTAATCCAATCCTGGTCATCTGGAGCAGAGTCAGGACTCCAACACTCTATGTTTCTACATCACAGAGTCAGCTCAAGCTTACTTAACATTTTCTTTTAAAAATGTATGAGCAGACTGAAAACCTGGACAGGGATATGAACAAGGTTCAAGCAATATATAAAACAGCATTTCTGTTCATGTAAGGACCTTTAAGAGGGCCTGAATGCTGAAGTAGGGTAAATGGTTCTTTCAAAAATTCACAAACCAGCAGAACTAGAATTCTTTATTACTTCTATCAAAAACAAGTCAGGGTCTTTGGCTGGCTGTACCCTCCCCTTTTTAGCTTCCTGTTGCAATTTCATCCCCCCTCCCAATACACTTGAAAAGATATTACCTCAGTGGACATCATACTTCATGGAAAGGGGCTAATAGAGATCCTTTTTCTTAGTTTTGTGTGCTTGCCATTTTAATCTGCAAAATTAAGGATAGCACCCTCACTTTCCTTTCACATGGATATGCTCTTCGACATATTTAATAAACAACTAAGCATTGGTAATGCTTTATTTCACACTTGTTTTATCCCACCAACCTGTTACACCGTAGTAAAAGGAGTTTTCATATCACAGACTAAGAATAGCTTCTATATAGTTGCTGTCAGTCTACAATGGCAGCTCTTACCTTCTGCAAACATTGTTATACAAATGTACTAATTTATTCACCTGGTTGTAATTCATAAAACATGTGTATACCTTATTTATGCAATACATTATCGACTTATTGCAAAAAATTTTGCTCCTGTGATCCTCGCCTTTTTCTAATCTATGCAGATTATTTTCTTTTTTTCCTCTAGTTCCATCATGAACCTAAATTTTCCTTAGACTAAATTTCATAGTGGTGGAAATGCTCTCTCATCTCTTGAGCCTCAGTTTGTAGAACACTCATATTCTATATTCAGTCAAAGTACTAACAACTTTAACAGGACTCTGCACAGCTACTAAAAGGACAAATTTATATATAAATGCTTTAACAAGGTTCTGAAATATCCCCAGAATTAACCACTAGAATTTAAGAAATGGTATGCCATAGTCATAAACACAGACGTTGTGTTGTGTTGGTTGTATATAGTAAGAATGTACAGTGCACCATGAAACTTGTAATGGAGTTGAATCATGCACAGAGGAGTCCATAGCAGAAGTGCCTTGGACACAGATTGTACATGATGTGTGCACACTGCAGCTATCTCTCTATAGCAGTCATAACAGTATGTACATTGATAGCGTTACAACTACTGTATACAAAGTTCTTAATAGTGTACATAAAATGGATACTAACACTGGCAAGAAACATGATATATTTGTGATCCTGTACATATCAAAACTAATTCTTGTATACATACATTGAAGTACACATCCAAGTGAATTAAAAATAGATAACTGCATGGTAGATACACTCACAAAAATATCTAATAGCTTTCATGTTCCTGACTGAGATGCAAGTTCAATTTAAATCCTCACACAAGGAACCCTGCTACAAATGTATTACAATAGATGTGTGGCTCCTCCTTGCCGAAACATATTTTATTTAATTGCACCCTCATATACAGAGTCATTAAAAATGATCAATGCAGCACCACATCCAGTTCATAAGCCTCATGGGAAGCAAGACTTAAGTGCTTTTGCTATTGTTTCCTCATTAACATCAGCAGTGTGTAAGTGAGCCACCTGTGAAAATGTTAATATATATCAGTAAATATTTAACAGACAATGATTTCATTTGAATCTGTCTCATCCAAGGCTACTTCACAGATGTGGACAGTGGGGCTTCATAAGCATTCTAGTCTCAGTGTCCATGCTTATGGAGCAGCCCTGTATGGCTTATTTTACTAATGAAGTGATCTGGTGTTGGGTCTGCTTCCATTGGTGGGAGATCTGTGTCATCACCATGATGGTGCTGGGGCTACTGTGATTCTGATGCAGTGTTTTCTGCATTGCATCTAGTACAGTAGCTATATGATCACTTCCCAGTGTGTAAAAATTACATTTTGGGCTCTTTTATCTCAAGTAAAGCTAGCTGTTGTTAATTAGCTGTTATGCTGGTTAGCACATCACCTTTACAGGGGTATCAGGAGGTCGGCTACTTTGCTTGATTCTTGTATGTCACATACAGTACTCTGTAATTCATGTCTGTGAATTGTGGAAGTAACTGTGACATACTATCTGCATATCTACTCCACACCTGGACTCTCCCACCTATGCAGCAGCGTATGCACCTTTTGCAGGGAGGTTGTTTTTGTTTTCTGAACTGTGCATGACTCTGGTATGTGAGGTTTTTTTACTGTGTACAGCCTTATGCCAGTACAGGTATACTTTATGAACCTTGACCCATAATGCATTTAGCTAGCACATGAAAGTAAACTCAAGTAAAGCTAACAGCTGCACAGTTATATACTGGATTGGATTTATTATTTAATTGTTTATGTCTGCTTGTACTGTTTAATACTTTTTGCATTTATCTCAGGTAAAAGCTGAGGATATCCTATCTAGATTAGTTTATTTACCCAGTTACCAAAATAATAATTCAGTAAAAATGAATAAAACATTTAGAGTTTCAGACAGGAAGGCTTCATTTAGAAAGCTATATAACTCATTTTTATCTTTCCTTTCACTTCTGTAAAATTTATATTTCAGTATGCTTACAACCCTGTCATGGTTTTCTTTTACCCTGTTTCTATGACTGCAACAGTAGTACTAAGGCTCTGCCATTCCTTTAAAGCCATCAGATTATGGAATTTAGTTTCGCCTAATCTGTAGTCACTGATACTCAATTTATTCTAATTTTTCTTCAGCCATGTTTGCCTCTTTGTCATCATTTCTTTTCTTGGATTCTCATTTTGATCATTTTTTGCAATGGAATTTTTAAAATAATTGTATTACTATTTTTTTAAACATTATGGCCGTCACTTATAATCTCATGACATCTCACATGTGTACACATACACTGGTGTACTGGGTGTATTTATATTTAACAAATGGCAGCTGGTAGAATGCAATTTCTTTGATCACAGTATGTTTCATGCCTTCATATTCTTTCTTCCCCATAACACCATCACTTATTATTTGGCTTCATTATTTATTTATTTTTTTTTTATGCAGCCTCACTGGTGTCATAGATCACTAAGGTAGAGGCCTCATATGTTGAGCCGACACTTCTCTTTTAGACCCCCATGCATTTGAAACACCTCAACAATTTCAGGATTATTCACACCTTCTCTTCTCGACACCATCTCTCTCCCAACCTCTCCATAAACCCTCTCATTTTTGTCTCCATAGTACTTTACCCTAAGAAATCACAATTCTATATATGTAAGAGATGCAATAAAACATGTGGATACTGTTGCCATGTAGCTGTGTATTGTCTCCAGCTGACTTGTACCATATATCAAATTCAAATTAGTATAGCCAAACATATTACACATTAGCAGAGCTTAAGAAAACAATATTAGAAATGCTAAAAACCATGCCAAGAGTACAGCTGGCATTCTAAGGACATGATTAGGGTTAATAATAATAATAGTCAGGCAATTTGTAACAGCACTGTGCAATATCACCCTTGAACAATGTGATCCAGAAAATGATCTGCCAAACTGTCAGATAGTGTTAGCAATACACAGATCCTTTTGTCAGCAGAAGTTCTTTTTTATGCATGGTTTGAAAACTAGCACAGTCAAAATGTTCCACAGAGGTGCTGCTGTTAAAGCAATCACATTTGTTTTCCTTATTAATATCATTGTAGTTAGAATCTAGAATACGCAAGGTAGCCAAAATTCAACAGAACGGGCACAATAAACTTACAAGATAGGTTGCGGCTGACATTCTTTACCATAAGAAGCCCATCAAGTTATTTTCAGGTTTACTGAGAGTCACAAAGTATCTAAAAAGTTCTTGATTACATATTTACATTCTGCAGACTGTAATTTGACTTCAGCTATGCACAAATGATCTGGTACACTGGCCTCAATATTTCTGTTTTTTTTTATAAGCATTGATACCTAGAACAGAAAAAAGCACACGCTTTGTGAGCTTACAAAAGAAAATTAGGCTGCTTCTGGGGTAGAATTAGGATTGTCACACATGAGTAAATTGGGCATGAGTGGAAAGCTTTTCCTCAATGTACCATCTCACGCATTCGTAACCCTAACCCAATTCTAACCCTAACTTTAACTCTAATCCTGATCCTAGATATTACATTACTAAAAACCCTTTCCAGTAACAGTACCACTACACAAGACAAAAGGACACAGAATACAAACAACAAGCAAAACAGTTATTCTATCCACTTACGTTATCTTAACCTGTGAATACTTAGACACATCAACCGTTAAAACCTTCTCAGTCAGCCATTCACTTCCATGCGCACTCCTAGTTACAACCTCTATAAAAATGTGCATTCAGTCATTTGAGCAGTCAGTCAAATGTGCTTTTGATATTTTGTGCTTTCAGTATTTTCACTCCCTCAAAATCTTTTCAGTCAAATGTACTTTTGGTATTTTGAGTTGTAATCATATATATAAATAAATATAGACATAGATATATGAGTCGACCAAGCCACTGGAGCTGATCATCCATCAACAGTGCAACTCTGAATCACAACACTTGTAGCTGGAATATTATGCTACAGAACAACGAGAAGAGGGGGAGCACAATTTCCCAGCATTAATAACTGCAAAGCACTAAACACATCTGTTGCCACCCTGTATGCACCAACAAAGGGGGGTGTGACCACCTCGCTCTTATTTTATTATTCTCATTCTAAGCTCATGTGACCATGGAAATGAGCTATATACAGTGATCATGGGTATCAGTGTATTGCACCCATCTCCAAGGCCTTGCAACCTCAGAATGAGAATAATAATAAAGCTGGAGGGTTAAGATGGCAAAGCCCTTTTGTTTGCAGTTATTATAGTGTATCTTGGCTTGTCCATTGCTATGATACTGCTGCATATTAGATTTCCTGTCTCGACATTTTCTCGTACACATCAGTATACTCTGCATATTACGTATGCTATATGTTCAGCCCCTCCTTGCTCTACCTGGTTATACAAAACACCCCTTTTTGTAATATTTGATGGGTGCATAGCTCTGAGTGCTAATCATTAGCTAGAGGAAATTTGTATGTCATACTGTAAACATTTTTTCCAGAGACTAACCGATATCCAAAAATATCCATTTGATAATGTGTTGTAAAAGTAATGATGTCAACAAAAAGGCAGGCATGAGTTACAGGGAAATAGCGTGCAACTGACGTTCAAGCCTTATATAGGAGTGACTATAAGAAGAGTCAAAGATCTGCCTTTTTTATAATAAATTTTGTAGAATTTGTTCTATTTTGAATAAATGTAAAAGTAAGTCTGGTGCAAAAATTGTATTTTGTTGAACAGAAAAAAGAACTGAACTATTTATTGTTACTATTGAAGTAAACAAAAGTTTTTTGAGAGGGCTGCCATTCTGTCAGGATAATATTGAGGCCAGTGACATTTTTAGCTAGGAATCCCTGAGTTTTCCCAAGCTGATTGATATTTTTCCAAAGCTGCATGCCAGGAAGGACATTATATTCAGAAACAAGATCTGATAAGAGAAGAATATAGGGAAGCAAAACTTTATTGTAAGTGGAGATGTTCTTGAATATCAGTAAGGTCAGATAATGGCATTTTCTAACTGTTGTAGAAACATGGTGGTTAAAAGATAAAGTGTATAAACAAAGATGCCCAGATCACTGCTGCAGTGTCAGTTTGGGGGAGTGTGCCATCTGTATCATAGGATTTTAAATGTTTTGTTAAGCACATTGAGATACACTACTTTTCTCTGTTTAGTTTGAGACCATTATTCTTGGTCCAACTACTTGAATTGTCTAAACCTTGCAGGAACATTTGAGTGTCACGCAATGATAAATGACAAAACTCAGTTTGCAGTAGTCTGTGAATTTAGAAAACCATAGGCTAGGGGTATTGGACTGGATTTCTGTGAATTAAATTTCAAATAGAGAGGGCCCAACACTGACCTCTGTGGGGCACAAGTTGTAACCTTTTTTTACTTATATAGGTGGCTCTTACAAAGCTTACTATATAGGTTCGGTCAGTTGATGAGTTGAGTTAGTTATCACAACATAAAGATTTATATTCCTGTTTACATCTTCACCAATAAAATCCACATGGGGAATATCAAAGGCATTGGCCAGGGGATGGCATGTTGTGTGCACTGTATGCCTACACTGCTTCAATGACTTTTTCAAAAAACAAAAAATGGTTAAGGAACCAGGATTTGCCTTTGACAAAGCAGAACTGATGTGGATCCACAGCTAAGATATTTTCAAGATCTAAATTGATTAGCTCAGAAATGATGCATTTCATAGTTTTATGAGTAAAGTTAGTGATACTAATGTATTCGTAGTTACCAGATGCAATGGTATGACCACTGCTATGTAAATGCATTAGTATGACAGATTTCCAGACATCAGGCTTAGGCTCGATAGGCTAGGTAGGATTTCACATAGGCCATGTTTTGCACTAATAATCATGCGATAAGTCCTAAAAGACTGCTAGGATATCATGAGAGTGGCAAATCACAGTGTGAATGCAAAGTGTGAATGTGCACAGAATGACCTAGTAACACAGTTACACAGACACCTTTATTAAAGTGAAGGGCCATCGCAATAATATTGCTTGTGTCTTCTAAATTAAAAAATTCTAAAAGGAGAATATTTCATAAAAATAATTCTTGATCCTATGCCAGTTATACAGGTTCCTCAGAAAGAATCATCATCTCCCAAAAGCACAAATGAATGAGCTGGTAATGGGTTTGTTGAACACGATGAGAATAATGGGAAAGATTATGAATGTGCACTTACGCTCAAAGAAATGATAAATGTATTTGAAAAAAAGTTATTTAAATTGAAGCATACACAAATGGACAACAGTTATTTAAAAAGTTGTTTGGCACATAAAATAGTGCCTCAAATGTTAAGGCTGGTTAAATATCCCTTTGGTATTATGTACACAGAAGCTAATATTAAAGATTTTCATAGCTTCTTTGATGCATGTGGCTTAGGTCTCATTGAACGTATGGTGAAATGTAATGAAACTTTTTTAGAGACCTTGAGTGTGGACACAAGCAAATTAAATGCTGACATTGTTAATGATTTATTATTTTGTGAATATGAGAGGTTATATGAGAGTATACTGATTAAAATTGAGAAAAAAATACAAAGTATTTATATTACTAAACAAAAGACATTTTTAAGGGATAAAAAACAATATGAAACTGGAAAGGTCTACGTAGGTCCTTTTAAGAGAATGAACAAGACACAAGGTTACATACACAAAGTTAATGGTGAGGGGGAAAATTGGGAAACTAATTTAGTTTTCGACAAGGCCCCGGAACAGATCTATCAAGAAACTGAAGAAAATAGGCATAGACCTTTAGATGAACTAGATTCCTTTGGAGGGGAAGGGGGTCATTTTTTTCTTCCCAGGAGGTCAGAAAGGATTGCGAGCAAGAGCAGTTTTCCACCAGATCCAGGACATTTGGACACAAACTATGGGTGGAAAAAAGCAGTAAAGAGGACGAGATAGTTCAAATAGATGACCATTTTGGTATTCTTTTTGAATATAAGGGATTCAAGATATTTAGTTATACTAGTTATAATCTAACTAAATTACATTTCAATTTATTTTCCAAGGGGTTTAAATTTGTTAGGACACAGTATGGGGATATTGCTAAAATGTTAGTGGATTTGAAGTTATATTTAAGAAAATTAAATCTACATATTATATTTAATCAAGGTAAAGACACTATCACTGATAATAATAAGGGGGATGGAACTATGGTGAGACAAAGTACATTCAATCCCCCACTTCACCCCACCTTGTTATTATTTGAAAAAGTTGTAACTGAGGAAATATATGCAACTTATGCCAAAAATAGATGGCAAAGAGAACATTCCAATTTAACTATGGAAGAAAATACACTATTACAAGAACTCCAGACGCAAAATTATCTGCGTATTATTAAACCTGATAAAGGTGGGGGAGTGATAATTTATAATGTAGAAGATTATAATAATGCTATCACTAATATTTTATTAGATAGTGCTACATACACACCTGTTTCTATTAATCAGATTCACATAGCTTATAGTAGAATAGATTCCCTACTAGAAGAATATATATTAGAAAATAGAATAGATTTTAAGACCTATAATTTTTTGAAACAAAAGAATCCCAACATCCCTAACATCTTTGGAGTCCCTAAGGTGCATAAATCTATACAAGCACCTCCGTTTAGACCTATAGTTTCTGCAAAGAATTCTAAGACGCACCCTTTGGCCGTATTTGTGGATAGAAATATTAAGGTTATTATTAATCAGACTTCACATTTAATTAAGGATTCGTGGGAATTTTTGAGTAAAATGACCCAGCACCTATGGAGTGCAGAGTGTATTTTCCTTACCATTGACATGAAGGATCTCTTCACCTGTATTCCTAGGAAAGAGGGGTTAGATTATTTCAGTGATTGTCTTTTTAAGTATTCCACTTTACCTAGGGACAGAGTTCTTTTGGTGTTAGAACTTATGGAGGTCATCCTGGATTCAAATTACATTCATTTCCAAGGAGAATACTATCAACAGAATAGTGGGATAGCTATGGGAGCTGCGTGTGCCCCAACATATGCTAATTTGGTACTACTTGAATGGGAAAACAGGTTTGTTTTTCCTTCTGTTTTTTACAGCCATGTCAAGTTGTACCTGAGATTTTTGGATGACATCTTTGTGCTATGGGATGGGTCTAAAGAAGAACTGAATAAATTCATGGAGTATTTAAATTCATGTACACATTTTTTTTCCTTTACATATACACAAAATGAACATAACATTAATTATTTGGATGTTACTGTTTCTAAGACCACTACTGGTTTCAAATCAAATATTTACAGGAAGGCTACTTGGTGCAACAGTTTTTTGCATTTCACTAGCCAGCACCCAAGTGCACAGAAGAAAAGCTTGATTAAGGGCCAAGCAGTTAGGATAGCCCGGATGACCTCTGATTATTGTGATCTAGAACAAGAAATGATTTTCCTGGGTAAATGTTTCATTGAGAGGGAATACCCTGTTGAAATGGTCACTGAAATTTTAAATGAGGTTATGAATGAATGGGGCATTAAATACAAGGCCCTTTTAGGTCAACCCCTTCAGATTAATAAAGTAGTAATGGATGAGGGAAACAAATATAATACAGCATGTATTATTCAGCATAACTTATTTTCGGAATCATTTTCACAAATAATTAAAACTAATTGGAATTTAATGAAAATTGACAAAGAGGTACACCAGTTAGTGGGGGTACAACCTGTTTTCACATACAAAGTGGGAACTAACTTCAAAAGGACCTTTGAAAATGGAAAAAGGGAATCTTTATTACATAAGGCTACTACTCCTAGTGGAGCATGTAGCGTTTGTGCTTATATATATGGTGAAGCAACAGTTAAGTTAAATAATGGTCTTAACAGTGCGGTAAGATTTATCAAAGGGAATTGTAAGTCCAAAATGCTAGTTTATATGGCTTTATGCACTGGATGCAGTGCATATTATATAGGAAAGACAGAGAGGACATTTAAGGAGCGTATCTATGAACATATATACGACATCAGGACCCATAAGGAAACAAGTGCTTTGTATAAACATAGTCTATCTTGTTCTCCATTTTTAGGATATAAATTTGGTATAATTGACTTAGTCAACAGGGATTTTTTAAGGGGAGGGGGTGATACAAAAAATGCACTATTGTATAAGGAACTGCTATGGCAACTTAGGTTAAAATTGAATACTTTACCAGGTCTTAATGACTATATTAGTATAAAATCTGTATTGCATAAGAAAGCAGAAAATGTGTAATCTGTTTGAGTTACACTTTACAAGGGACTATTCAATGTGAAAAAAGTTAAAAAGGTGTTCAAAAAGGTGTAATAATATGTGGAAATTCATTAATTTATTTATTTATCTAAGTAATTAACATGCCCTATACTTTTTATGATATATTTAAATAGGAAAGTCAATGTTCAACAGAAATGTCACTTTAAATGTTAATTAGGTGTAATTGTTGTATGTGATACAATGTATAAAAGTTGTTAATGGTACCAGTGCTTTCATCTGATGAAGTGTAGTCATTAGACGAAAGCGCTCATCTGTGGTGTTATTGGAAACATAAAAAGTAATTTTGTGCTCAAGGTGGAGTCCAGGACTTTATTTTATTTCGTTTGGATTGGTCTTGATTTTATTCTTTTGTATTCAGTTGTTCCTGTCCTAGATTAGATATTTGTTTTATGGGTAGCAATTTGGCTTTTTCTAAGGTGATACAGTGATGCTCACAAAGAGGTGAGTTTGTAATAAATTGGCAGATGCTGTTAGAGATAGTCTGGAGTGTGTCAATGTTTTTCTTGGAGGCAGAAGCAAAAACTGGGAGCCCATATTCAAGTTGAAAAAAGAGAATTCCTTTGCCAATGGATGCTTTGGCTGGTTGGGATAGAAAAGGTTGGCCCAGAAGAGGTGGGAGTTTATTCTGGCTCGCATCGTGTCTGTGAGGAAATGGACGTTTAGTGACTGATTAAACCATAGTCCTAGGTATTTGAAGGTGGAAGTTGTCTCAATGGAATGGTTCTGTAGGTCAAAGGTAGGTAAAGAGTCAGGTATTTGGTGAATTTTCTGTGTGGAGTTCCAGAAAGCGTAGTTTTAGTCTTGGTGGGGTTGAGGAGTAGTTTGTGGTTTATGAGCTATTGGTGGAGCTCCTGTAAGCCATTAAATAGAAAAAAATTATCTGTTAACATTTCCCACAAAATTTCTACCAAATATCATATACTGTCATTATTCAATAACTTTTATTACAGCCTTGCAGTCTAGGTCATCTAGTTCATCATGTCTTATTGAATCATAAAGATCTTTAGCATCAATACTAATACAAAAATGTGATTCTTTCCAAACTACTTGTTTTACTTTTCTAACAGGTTTCCTTTGTCACTAGTTTAAGAAGGAAAGGTCTGTACCTTCTTTTGTAGCAGTGTATGTATGACCTTGTCTGTTTCATAGTACATTAAGTTCATTGAAAAGACACTGGGATGTCCAGGGGATGGCAAGATTTTCTGAATCTTTGACAAACTATAAAAAATATGGATATTTGGAATCAAGTGTATAAAGGTGCCCATCTCAGCCTGGTTAGTACATCTTAATGTGGTGCCTTCATGTAAAAGTTTGACAGAACTATCCTGGCATTCTTTCAGTGGTTTAGTTTTGTTAATTTCTTGTGTTTCATAATATTACTCATAGGTTCATAGGTAAATACAAGGATAGCTGCCCTTGCAGGCCATTCTAAGCCTAACCAATTTCCTTTTGTGTGCTCAAACTCAAAACTGCATTCCACATTAATTCAGATTGATTTATATTCATCAAAACAATGTTGAAACATCTTTATTAAATTACCCCTGTGACGTAGGCAATCTTAATAAACCATACCGACACAATTTCAGTTGCAAACATTACACATTACAAACCATGCTGACACAACTGTAGCTGTAAACATTATACATCACTTTTAATGCATCCAGTCATTGTCAGTCAAACATTACATACCTCATTCAGATCCTGATTTCTTTTAAACCTAGATCCTCCTCTGCATGTACTGATCCCATAATTCCCATTTTTTTCCTATGTAATGTTCTCCTGTTTTCTAAAGATCCCAGTTCTAGTTGTTTTAGCTCTGTTACTATCTTCACTACTTCTAGTAAAGTTGATTTAGACTTTAGGTTCATAGGTTCATAGGTAGGTACTAGGCTATCTGCCCGAAGGCATTTATAAGCCTAGCCAGAATTGTGTTGGCTTTCGCCGCCCCCTTAGATTAGTTCCCTGTGCCTCTGTTCAGCAGAGCCATTGAAGTGATCCCTGGGTAAACTTTCTGTTTCCCATCCACTCATCAAGGTTTCTCTTGAAGAGGGTTAGCGAGGAGCTCTGCCTAATGTAGATTGGAATCTTGTTCCAGAGCATGGGAAGTCTCTGGGACAGGAAGCTATCCCTCCAGCATGTCCTATTTATTGTTGTGGTGAGGTTTAGATCCCTGGAGCATGTGGCTTGAGGGGATATGGTTTTCTTTAGGTGGAGCATGTCCATCAGTTCTGGGTTGGACATGGCCTTGTATGTCAGGCAGAGATCACCTCTGAGTAGGCGGTATGCAACCGAGTACAGCTGGAGTTTCTTCAGTCGAGCTGCATAGGGCATCTGCTTGAGGCCAGTGATCCTCTTGGTTAGGTACTGTTGTGGTCTTTCCAGTTGTTGCATGTGTCTTGTAAGGTACATCCCAAATGGGGCATTGTACTCTATGATGGGTCTGATGAGTGATGCGTAGAGGGGCCCAATGACTTCTTTCGATCTGGATGCAAACCCTTTTGTAATTAGGTGGGCTACATAGAAGGATTTTCTAACCACTTTGGCAATGTGATTATCAAAGGAGAGGTTACTATCTACTGGGGGTCCCCAGATCCCTTATTACATCTTCCGTATTTAGGGGGCTACCACCTATGTGGTAGTTTGTGGGTACTTTGTTTTTTCCAAAGGGGATGACTATGCACTTTTTGGCATTTAGCTTGAGGCCATGGTTTTGACACCAGGCATCTGTCTCAGTGAGACTCTTTTGGAGGATATCTGTGTCAGCCAGAGAGTCAATTATAGCCCCTAGTTTGCAGTCGTCTGCGAACTTGGTCAGCCATAGTCCTCCTGTGTTTGCCTGTACCTCTGAGAAGTATATGCCAAACTGGAGGGGTCCTAGGACTGAGCCCTGGGGAATGCCACTTGTAACCGGTTTAGAGTCAGACCTAGCTCCCGCAACTCTTACCATGTAGGTTCTGTTTGTGAGCCAGTTGGCAACCCATCTCATGATGTAGAGGTTTATGTTCAGGCTGGTGAGCTTGTCTATAATACCTGAATGGGAAATGTTGTCAAAGGCCTTTGCGAGGTCTAGGTAGGCTGTGTGGACCACCTTTCCCCTTGTCTATAGCCTTGGTAACTGTCTCAAAGAAGTCCACCAGGTTTAGGAGGCATGATCTGCCCTTAACAAAGCCGAACTGGGTAGGGTCCAGTGTTTGGAGGTTTCCAATGTCTCTGTTAATAAGATCCATGATGATGCAGTCCATAGCTTTGCAGACCAAGCTTATAGGGTGATAGTTCCCGGGGTCCGTTGTGGCTCCACCTTTGTGGAGCGGAATAACCGTTGCTGTGCCCCACTCTGTGGGCACATAGCCTGTGGAGAGGCTGTGTTTAAACACTGTGTTTAGGTGAGGGGTTAGTTCATCTTTGAGCTCGTGTAGGACGCAGCCTGGGACACTGTCTGGTCCCATTGATGCTGTATTTTTGGCCTTGGAGAGGGCTGTTTTAACCTGAGTGTCTGTGATTTCAGGGGCACTACATTCTTCTGGTATAGTTATGGGCCCTTTTGGGGGTGAGAGGGGGGTGAAGTTTGCACTGAACCTGTCTGCCAGGATGTTGGCAATATCTGTCGGTTCAGTGTATTTTGTGCCATTCTGCACTAACTCTGAGCAGATATGAGAATTTCCAATTAGATTCTTGACATAGCTAAAGAATGCCTTGTGGTTATCTTTGGAGTCCATGGCAATTTTTCTTTCGAAGCTAGCCTTGGATGATTTTATGAGGGAACATAGTTTCTTGCTGATACTGATCAGGGGTGTCTTTCCTTCTTGTGATTTTACTCTTTTCTGTGCTAGTTTCCTCCTTCTATTGTATAACTTGTTTATGGCAGGGGTCTACCAGACTGGTTTCCATTTCTTGGAGGAGTGAGTCTTGGTTTTGTTTGGGATAGCACGATCCATGCATTCTTGTAGGTGCCCATAGAGTGCATTAGTAAAGGATTTTGCAGCTTGGACAGTGTTATCCTTTAGCATGGGGGCTTTGAAACTTCCTTGAGACCCACCTCGGTCTTAAGTAATGTGAAGTTTGCTTTTGAAAAGTTTTTCACGGTGGTTTCTTTGACTGGGGTTGGTGGCGGAATGTGGATATCCATAGTGATTAGTTTATGGTCAGATCTAACCAGCGAGGGGTTGACCTCTGGTGTGGAACACCAGTCACCCATGTTGGTGATGACCAGGTCCAATATGTTGTCACCTCTGGTGGGGGTGTTGACCAGCTGATCCAGGGCATTTGAGTTTATAAATTCTAGGAAATGTTGGACAAGGGAGTTTGTACTTGAATAGTTCTCCCAGTTAATGTTTGGGTAATTGAAATCACCCAATAACAGGGTATTTGGTAGGACCATTATGTTTCTCAGTGTTTCCAGGAATGTGGAGTGGGGGTCCTGGGACATGGTGGGTGATCTGTAGCAAGCTATAATTTGAATAGCAGCTTTGCCCGTTGTTAGTTGCACGTGGATGATCTCTGAAGCATCGTGCTGTGCAACTAACCTGGAGGTGTGGGTATCCTTGATGAATATGGATACTCCCCCGCCTTTTGTTTTTCGGTCTGTGTTCTGTGGCTGAAATGTATGGTATGAGTTGTAGCCTGGTAGTGATGGGTTGCTCTCTGGAGCCTTAAACCAGGTTTCTGTTACTGCACATTTATCGATTTTTTCCATACTGATGAGTGCCTCTAGTGCGTGCATTTTGAGGTTTAGACTTCTGGCATTGAGTAGCATTACACTCAGTTTTTTGTTACTTGTGTTATTTATGGTGGTGGGTTTGTCTTTTGAGCCTTGCCTAAAAAAGGCGCTATGGGGGTGGCAAGAGCCTTGGCCAGTATGTGAAAGCCTAAGGGTGACAGGTGCAAGCTGTCTCTAGCAAAGCAGCGTGGCATGTCGAGCATGTCATCCCAGGCTGACAGACACTGGATCCCATTTGAATGACACCAGAAGCTTAGCCAATTGTTGAAATTGATAATTTTTTCTCTATACCGTGGTATCATTCTTGGTGAGGGCAGGATGCTACTCAGTGTCAGGGTCATACCGGCCTGGGCTATGTGATCAGAGAGCTCCTCCATGTTTCTTTTCATGTAGTCCAGGGAGGTACAGCTCAGGTCATTCACACCAACATGGACAATGACAGAGTCATATTTGTACTTGTTTTGGAGTGACCTGAGTGCTTGTGCTATGTGGCGGATCCCGGCACCCGATAGCCAGCTAACAGTAACCTTCTCCTTGTTCTGCCTAGTGAGTGGGACATCAGTGTGCCTATAGGCACATCTGTCCTATGCTGCCCGACTGAAAGAACTCCAGCTCTATTCAGTCGCTTACCGCTTGCTCAGAGGTGACCTTTGCCTAACATACAAGGCCATGTCAAACCCAGATTTGATGAATATGCTTCACCTCAAAAAATCTAGATCCGTCAGAGCCACAAGGCAGGAGACTTAAACCTCGACACGGCTATTAATAGGACGTGCTGGAGGGATAGATTCATCACCCAAAGACTCCCTATGCTGTGGAATAAAATCCCGGTATATGTGAGGCAGAGCACCTCGCTGGCCTTGTTCAAGAGAAATCTTGACCAATGGATGGGAGATCGCAGATATACCCCAGGGATTACCTCAGTGTCACTGCTCAACAGAGGCACAGCAAAATAATGGGTATAGTTCCCCATACTAAAGGGGTGGCGTAAGCCACAAAACTATGGGCTAGGCTTGTAAATGCCCTCGGGCAGATAGCCTAGTATGAACCTATGAACCTATGAACTATAGAGTCACCTATTACTAGTGTGTTGGGTATGTTATTTTGCCTTAAGGGCTGTGATTGTGTGGCACACTGGTTTTGTGAAGTATGTGTTTCATGGTTTGTGTTGGGGGGGGTGGAGGTTGCTTGGATGTCTGCTTTAGAGGGCTCTGTTGCTTTTGCAGATTTTTATTTAGAGCCTCTGAGTATGCTTTTGTGTATTTATGTGTGTTTTTTGCCGGTGCTGGTTTCATAGGTCTATGTGAGACTGGTGGTGTGATGCAAGTAATTCCCTTCTCTTCTTGACTGCCTGGACCAGTCTTGGGTTGAGAGATCTTAGCCTCCAGTTTGGCTGTATAATTGCATCTCTCACATGTATTAGTGTTTGGTGGAAGAAGGAGAGGGTTGTCTGTGTACATGAGGCAATTGTAACATTGTCTCAAAATGCCCAGATTCACCAGTTGGACCGGAGAGTACACCTGAAACTGCCCTTTGGACAATCCTGGATAGGTACAGGGAACTGTTTTACTGATTGGCTGGTAAAGTCAAATAGAGAGCCTTGTCCTTCTCTACAGTATAGGGGGGGTCTAGTGCTAAGGTTTATTAGTGCTAGCTATGAGTTTTGAGCAAGTGCTGGGATGAGAAGTGAATGGTTTGAGGGCTTAAGTTGAAAGTTTTCTAGTTCTAAGGGAAAAATTGAAGAGTAGACTTTGTGGCGCCGGCAATAGTTATACCCTAGCTAACCGGCACTGCCCGGTGCGCAAAACTGAGCAAATGCAGGTTTTATAGCAGGGAAATGAAAGAGATAGAAATTAGCCCAAAATGGCCAATAAACTACTAATTTCTGGGCTGAAACCACTCCTCCAGGGACAGATAGGCTGCTCAAAGCTCCCTGTCTCACAGTGAACAGAGAAACTTCCTTCTATCCAAGTAAGGTATGGGCAAACATAGAAACATAGAACACAGCCCTGAATTCAGCACTAACCTGAAAACTGGACTATACTAGCTTAGAAAGGCAGGAAAACAAGTATTTTTTTTTCAGAAAATAAAGCAAATACAATAAAAAAAAACACTTTAAATGCACAGAAATGGCTATCACACTTGAGTGTGTAGCCTACAACAGTCAAACAGGTAATTTAAACACAAAAATTACTTTGTTGAAGTGCAGGCAGTAAAATAAGTACAATATGTAGCTGAAACAAGCTTTCTAAATCACATAAACTCTAGAAAATCAGCGTTTTAGGCGGAATTAGCTAAAGGCATCAAGAAAATGCAGGAAAATGATACTTAATCACTCCAAAGTCTCTCTGCTGCTGTAAAACTCTGCAGGGCACCAGGCAGGAGCTTGCTGAGCTGTATACTAGCACAAAAACCTTGCAAATGCGGGTTTTATAGCAGGGAAATGAAAGAGATAGAAATTAGCCCAAAATGGCAAATAAACTACTAATTTCTGGGCTGAAAACCACTCCTCCAGGGACAGATAGGCTGCTCAAAGCTCCCTCTCTCACAATGAACAGAGAAACTTCCTTCTATCCAAGTAAGGTATGGGCAAACACAGAAACTTGTAACACAGCCCTGAATTCAGCACTAACCTGAAAACTGGACTATACTAGCTTAGAAAGGTGGGAAACAAGTATATTGTTTTTGTTTTTTTCAGAAAATGAAGCAGATACAATAAAAAAAAAACACTTTGGCTATCACACTTGAGTGTGCAGCCTACAACAGTTAAACAGGTAATTAAAACACAAAAACGACTTTGTTAAAGTGCAGGCAGTAAAATAAGTGCAATATGTAGCTGAAACAAGCTTTTTAAATCACAGAAACTCTAGAAAATCAGTGTGTTAGGTGGAATTAGCTAAAGGCAGCAAGAAAATGCAGAAAAATACTTAATCACTCCAAAGTCTCTCTTTTGTCTCTCTGCTGCTGTAGGACTCTGCAGGGCACCAGGCAGGAGCTTGCTGAGCTGTATACTAGCCTTTGATTTCCATTTTCTAGTCATTGATTTTTTTGGTAGCCACCATAATTAGACTCAGCAAGACCTTACTATGTCGAGGAAATTCCAATTGAGCACCAGTGTCTCATTTTCATTTCATTACCCTGTGTTTTATTTTAGTTGTTATTAGTGCATGATCTAAAATAGCTATTGGGTGCATATCAAGAACTTCAGTGAAATGCACATGTTCCTGTGAAATATAAATTCTGTCTATCCTAGCCCTTGTTTTATATCTTTGAGAATAATATGTAAAATCACTCTGAACTCCTGGAACTGAATTCACATTTTCCATGCCAAATATTTGCATAAATTACTTTAAAAATCTACCTTCCTTTGTTATATTTTCGCTTCTTGGCCCCTGAGACATATCTTCACTGTTGCAAATCAAATTCCAGTCCCCCCATATAAGTACTGTTCCTTGTTGAAAGCTGATTATTTATCCCAGAATTTTCTTAAGCTCCATTGTAGAAGTTTTTGGTGGAATATAAATACATGCCAGTGTAATATCCCCCCTTGTCAGTAGCCCCTTGGTACTACAAAGCTGCCATTATTGCCTTTTTTATCCTATTCTATCACTATTGCAGCTCCTCTTGCAATTAATGCAAGTACTCCTCTCTTCCTTTGCCCCATGTATTCCACTGAATAACCTTTATGAAATTTACATGTTTAGTTCTTTTCAAGTGTGTTTCCTGTAGCATTGCTGTTTGTACAAAGCTACCATTACTGTCTTTTTTATCCTATTCTATCACTATTGCAGCTCCTCTTGCAATTAATGCAAGTACTCCTATCTTCCTTTGCCCCATGTATTCCACTGAACAACCTTTATTTATGAAATTTACATGTTCAGTTCTTTTCAAGTGTGTTTCCTGTAGCATTGCTGTTTGTACTCTACATTTTAATTACAGTTCACTACTCTTTCTTTTTTGTATTTATCTGTGAGGCCATTGACATTTACAGACATTATAGAAAGCATCATATTCTTGAAAAATTATTGTTCCCACCTTTTATGTATAACAGCTTTTTCGTTAAATGTCTAGTTCCAGCTTTGGTGTTACATGCATGTACTTTTTCACAGGTTAATGTTTTATACAGTTGTTTCTTGTCATCTCCATTTAAGCCTATATCACATCTTATAGAACTCTTTGTTTTATTGAAAACCCTCAAACAAAATACAAACATACATCCAATACCCCCTTAAAACCTATTAACTTAATAATAACACACAAAACTATGTATGTCTTCAAATATTGAAGTTTTACCCTCTTAATAAGAACCAATTTTCCAAACTGACAGCCCACACACACACACACACACACACACACACACACACACACACACACACACACACACACACACACACACACACATTTGAGATAACCTAATAGCAAGGTTATCCATGCTAAGATGCATGTTGCAGCCTGTGATTCTATTAAGTGCTGTCTGGGGTTGTCTTATATTGATAGCTCTCTCAGCTGGGAAAACACTTGAATGCCTTCAGAAAACATTTTCTTCAAGCCATTTCTCTTTATCAGTTTATTTGCATGAAAACCAGACATAAAACTGCCCAGCACACATTTGTTTACTAGAATCCCCCCGATAATATTTAATATCCTTTTTCATTTACTTGCTTTCTCTTACAACTTGTTACTAGGTTAAACTAATGGCCTTAGCCCAGTCATTCCCCTATGCAAGAATGAGAAAAAGCACACTATTTTTTCTTCTGTCATGTTCTTTTACCCAGATTTTTTTACATTGCAGTGCCTACATTTTTTTTAAAACTGAACAAGGAGAAAGAGAGAAGAAGGGAGGAAAAGAAGAAGAAACAGGAGCACCTGTTTATATTAGTATGCCCATTACACTTAAAAATAGCTGAAAACACTTTATAACATGCAAAGAAAATCATGCACTATAAAAATAGTACTATTGAGAAAAAATTGTTTTACTTACAGTTAACTGAAACAGAAACAGGAGCACCTGTTTATATTAGTATGCCCATTACACTTAAAATAGCTGAAAACACTTTATAACATGCAAAGAAAATCATGCACTATAAAAATAGTACTATTGAGAAAAAATTGTTTTACTTACAGTTAACTTTCTTCTCTTCCCCTCTCCTGAGTATTTTTTGAACATTAATAAAATGAAGTAGGGCATATGATTTAGAGTCCCATACAAGTTTAACGAAGTCCAAAAAGTCCAATATTTCCAGATTTTTCATTCTATTCCTGTTAATCTCCATCTCCCGAACCCTGTCTCAGCTTCATTTCCAATGCACGCTCAATTCTTCAAGTCAACTCTTGTGCTTTTTTTCCCCTCTTTCAAGCATTTTCCATTGAAACAGTGGAAAAGATTTCAATGGGACAATCTCTCTGTGTTCTTTTTTACTAGAAGAACAAGAAGCAAAATCTCCTTCTGTTTCACAGCTTACTTTTTGTTGGACAAACTTTTGTATTTCATCCTTGGCGTGTACTTCATTAAAATGATTTTGTTCAGCCAGGGAAAAATATTTTAAAGATAGCTGGGTACAGCAGTTTGAATCTCACGGCTGCTTCTTGACATTCCCTGATTAGTGGAATACATTTTCTCATCTTCTGCCTGGTGTACAGCAAGTAATCATTTTCCACAAACACACTGCTGTTTCCTACTTTTAGTACTTTGTCCTTCTGCCACAGGTTTGTCAGAATCAACTCCTTCTGCTGGTAAGATTGTATCTTTACTATTGAAGGTCTAGGTTGTTTTGCCCATAGCCAGGTTTGGAGCATACACATGATGTACCCTTTCTGTTAACAATTTCTGTTGTGGAATACCAGCCCAGTTGCTTATCTGTGCTTTCATAAAATTAATACAGTCTGTTCCTTCCGTATTATTGGGTACAGCAGAAAATCTCAGATTTTCTATATGTGCCCTGTCCTCTAATTCTATTATTTTATTTTAAACATCTCTTCTTGTGCAGTCTCCTATTCAGCCAGCCTTTTCTTCATTTTGACCTCTGAGTTCTGCAGTTTTATCACCTTATCTGAACATCTGTTTAAAGCTTCTTCCATTTTTTCCAGCCTTTTATTGTTTGAGTGCTATACTCCATCATTGTTTCATTTATTTTAGGTAGGTCTGTGTGCATTTGCCTTATACTTTCCTCTAGGTTACTGATATAATGTCTGGAGCTTGCACTGCTTTTTGCTGAACAGCTGCAGTACTCTTCCCGGTTAGTTTTTTTTTGTCTCCATTTGTAGCTGATTTTCTTTCAGGTCCTCTGTATTTCTTTTTTCCTGGCAACCTGGCAGTGCACTTACTAACCAGTTACTGAAATTTACCCAGAACTCCAGGTCCACTGGCCTTCTCTGCTAAGTCTCTGTTTTCACACTGGTAGAGGTAGAATTATGATGTTACTCAATGTGCAGCCATCTTGGAAGACCAACAATGTTGCATTTTTGTCCGCATTTTTAATTCTAAGTTATTTTTGATTAGGCATTTTAAGCAAAACCAAAAAGTCCTATTTGTTCAAATTAAAATTAGTTTCAGCTGGGTTATAAAAGTTCATTAAATTATATGTAAAATTAGCCTTTGAAACAGTAACAATATTCTGCAATACAAATTGGACACAATTCACTGTACCTTTCACTTTTAATGCCTACAAACAACCTCTGCAGATTAACGATAAAAGAGACAGTGGTATCCAAACTCTACTAAAATTCATATTTGTCATCACACAATTTCTTGCAGTAAAATCTGTCTTTACTTCATAATTACTGATATTAAACAAATGCAAGTTTAAACTTGTGAGTATAATATCTAAACCATGGACCTCTTCCACTCCATTTGCTTCACTTGTGCTAATGTTATTATATTTTAGGCATACAATAAATACATAACTTCAGATGTAACTTAAAATGTGCCATAAAATTAGACATTCCCACCTACAGCATTCTAACCAATCAAGAAAATAAAGGCATCAGTGAGAGAGTGAAAAAAGCACCAGACAACTTACATCCTCTAAATGTTGCTCTTTTGTCACTCCAATGTAATCTTTTACCAGAGACAGCCTTCTTCAAACTTGGACTGTCCACAATGAATTCTCTTCTCTTCCTAACTCTCTGTGTTTACCCCTCACTCTTTTTCTGTTAACAGTCAGCATATAACTTAGTAGAGCAACAACCTGATCTCCTCTCTCTCTCTCTCCTTCTTCACATTTACACATCCAGTCATACTCCTTTCCTTCCCTATTTCCATCTCTACCACCATTCTTTTGAGGAGCATTCCTCTTATTTTTATACCATGTTTCAATTGAGCAATATATTGACCCCAAATCAACAAAAATACAAGAGAACAAATACAATCAATCAATAGCTAAAATAAAAAATAAATTAACTTATGAAACTGCTTTTAACAGTCAGCTGTCCCTCTATTCTTTTTTGCAATTTTGTTGATATAAATTTTGGTCCTCTTAATGACACTTAATACATGCAGTTTAGAGTTTGCTGTTAAAGTAATTATACTAAGATCTGTATTTAGAATGTGTTTTACATTTTCAGTTACCTGCATGTTATTACTTATGACCTGAAAGTATACATTTACCTGTTTCACAAGCTGGTCATGAAACAGAAATTTCTTCTGAATCTGGTTGATCTTCTCAGTGGCTTATTGTATTTTTGTTGATTTGGGGTCAATATTTTTGCTGCTGAAGGTTTTTTTTGGCTGTTGAAATGACCATGGTTTCATTTCTGTACTTTTGCTACTTCCAATCTACATGAGTCTTTGTTGTTAAAAAATTATGTTCAACTACTCATGCCACCTAGTGTTCTTTTTTGCATATGCTGCTGGAGCTCCTCTATCCATCTATTGGTTGTTTCCAGATGAAAATGCAGCCATTCTAGAAGTCCTTTGCACTCCACTGTAAGTTAGCTATATTGCGCCCAGATAATGTTTTTATTTGTCTGTTTCACTGTTCATTTTGCATAGTTTGTCATCCAATATTCATGATGGCAACATTTCCACAAGTTACTGTGCTTCACTTTAAGATCTCATACTGTCTTTTGATATTTACTTTCATCATATTTTCTCAGTATATTAAGCCATTTCTGTGTACATTCATTAGATGCCTCCACCACTCCACTTATAAATCTTCCTCATCAATATCAAATAGAGAAGAGGACACGTCAGCAGTCCTTAAGCTTCTTGGTAATATTTTCAAAATTACATGCTTCCTTAATAGAGCCTTGTTTAAAAAACATAAAGTTCTCATTCCATTAATTACTGCAGCTCCTTCAAAACTCATTTAGATACAAATGTTTGCATCTTAACATCATCGAATGAGTATGTTTTTTTTTCTTATATTTAATCTCTTTGTTAACCAATTTATAGTATTTGAAGTTAAGGCCAAGGACTTCCCATTGTTATTACACAGTAAGGGTAAAAATTCCAGCATTTCTAAATAACACCACAAGAGTCCCAACTTTATAAAAGACATTTTTTCCACCATCTTTTAGCTGAACAGCATCAAACCTTATTTCCAAACACATGCATATACAATTTTTGTGGTACTATTACTGTATGATTTGTTGCACAGTATTAATGTATATCATCTTTTTAAAAGAATGTATTCCATCATCACCATTATCATTTTTCCAATTTTTGCATGGAATCACAAATGTTGTGTCAACTGTGTCCAATCTGTTGTAATGTCAAACTTTATTTGCAAATTCAAGAGTATACAATGTTTTGGTAATATTACTGTATGGTTTTATTGCATGATATTCTTATTTTGTGTTGTATTTTTTTCAGTGTAGTTCAATTTGATTTAGTTCAATTCATTACTGTTGTTTCATAACCAATATATTTCCACTCAGCATTATCAGCATGACAGATGGATTGCCATAAAAATCATGCTTTGTGTAAACTAGTTGTATGCTTCACATTTTAGTGCCTCTGCTTCTTCGCAGTCAATGAATTGAAAATCATTCCATTTACTTAACCAGTATATATAGTAATTCAAAATGAGAGCTTAATTAAAATATAAACATTCACTGTCATTACATTTTTCAGTGTCTATCAGAACAATGTCCTTTTTTTCACTAATTTTTTTTTATTATTTCAAATAAGATGTCTTAAGAAACATTACATGAAATATAGATAAATAACATATTTACAGTTCTAAAACATTACTAACTTCAAACAATTATATAACTATTTACATTGGTGTCTAAGCAAATAACATTGAAATTCTATATTATATAAAGTTAGAAACATAAGATGATATATCTTCATCGTTCTTTTTGAGTATTTCCAGTACTTTCATCCAAGAGTAATAGTATGAAGTAGATCTTTTAGTTCTGTTCTTCACTGTTAATATTTCCATGTGAGCAACTGTTGATGTTAAATTCTTAAATTTCTTGAACGTAGGAGAAGCCTCATTTTTCCAGTGTATAGTTATGATTTTACGTGAAATTGCCAGTAGTGACCATAGGATTTTAGTGTCTTTTTTTGGTACACAGTTTGGAATAGGAGAATTGAATAAAATTATAGACTTTGTTAATTGAAAATTAACATTATAAACAGTCTGAAAAAAATAGTTAATAGACTTCCAGTACATATTGAGACATATACATTCATAAAAAATATGCTGCCAATCTGCTTTTATCTTGATTTGGCATCTCCAACATTGATCTTCACTAGAAAATATTTTGGCTAGCCTATGTGGTGTATAGACACTTCTGTGTAGATATCACCAAGTGAATAATTGCCAGTATTTTGATAATGTAGAAAATCTGGAAGATTTTAGAATATTACTTTTTTCTTCTTCGATTGGATGATGGTTGTTTATTAAAGTATAATAATCCCAGTATGATTTTTCATGATTTTTTTTTGTTTTTTTAACAATTTTATAGATATTAGGTAAGTAACCTGTACCCTGATAAGGTTGTTTTGTGATAAGAATAAGGTATTCAATGAGTTTTGGAGCTTCATGTCTAACTGAAGGTTTCATTTGTTCTACTTTATTTATAAGAAGTAGTCTTTATTTATATTATAATTGTAAGTTATCTGTTCATTTGTTAGTATTTTCCCTTTTTCTATAAGTTGATGCCAAAAGAGTAATGGTTCTTTCTTGAGTATATTTATTTTAGAGATTTGGAATGTGTCTAGAATAGTGGGTGTAAAAGCTATAGGGAAAATAAGAAAAATCCAAGAATTCATATTTGGCATTTTGTTTATATATGTTTTGAATACTGATAGTGTAGATCCTATATAGTTTGATGGTAATTTATTGATATTATTCTTTTTCCCTAAAAAATAATCTTTTAACATCCATATAAGGGGTGATGATATTACTGTTAAATTGTCTTGTCTATGATTGTAATTAAATTCTATGTAAATCTGCTCATGCGCTTGTTTCCATATAGGTGTGTATGAGTTATTTAACCATAGTGCGAAAAGCAGAAACCTGATCTCAACGCAATGAGGTTAAAATACTGAACGGTTGCTGTTAAACAGGCTTTACAAATCCACAATTCAAAAAAGTTCTCGGCAGCCATAGCAAAAGTAAAACTCTTCTTTATTGTAATAGATATAGTTGAAGGGTAAGCGCTTTCGCGTGGTCACAGCCACGCTTCATCAGACAAATAAAAGTTCTATATTGCAGTGCTTATATACAACATAAATTGGTTAGATTAAAACCAAGCCCTATATAATTGGGTGTCTCATTAACCATTTAAAGTAGCAATGCATAGCTTCCAAAATCAAATAACAAACTGTTATAAGCGATGCTTTAATGTTGAATACAAATTCTAAAACGATGAATTTTTTGCACATAACTCATGTTGCAGTTTGCAAATTAAGAATACAAATCTATATATATATATAATAAATTAAACTAAAGAACAGTCATAAACCTTAATGTAGTTCTATTAAGACTCTGTGCTTAAATAAATAAAAACAATGCAAATGCTGCACTACTGAAATTGACAAGTATGGTTCTAAAAAGACTTGTATGCAATTGTCAGTACATCTAAATGAATAAGTAAACATTTAGACCTTTAGAGAACTTGGTATAGTTCAACGATTGATCCATATTTAGACGAAAGGCAAAGAGAACTTTGCGTATCAAAATGTTAATAAAAATGATACTGAATGAGCATTTATGCGATTACCAACGTGACTAGAGCTTACATTCATTTAGCGCAAATTGTTTAAAATATATACTAGATTGTATATGTAATAAATAAAGCAAACTGTCATGGAACTTGTTATAAATCAACTATTGTTTTGTATTTAAATGAATGGAAGTAGTAAAGCACTGTGCAGCTGAAAACTGACAGCTGACAGGTATAGCCCTGGAAGAACTTGTTTGCGGTTAGCAATATAACTAAACAGACAAGTAAACGTTTAAAGAACTTGATATAGTTCAACAGTTGATTCATGTTTAGAAAAAAGGGCAAAAAGCACAATGAAAAAGAACAATAAAAAGATAATGAAAACTTTAGGCATTAAAATGCTGATGGATATAACACTGTATAAGCGTTTGAATGGTTACCATCGTAACCAGAGCATATATTCATTTAATATAGATTATTTATAGTAACTGTTTAAAATTGTATAAAAATGTTCACTAAATTACTATAAGACATTTCTAAAAAATATTAGTAATTAAAAACCTTTTGTATATACATAATTAGTGTGAGTTCTGTCGATGTCTTTTTAAACCCAAGTAAAGTTATTTAAAAAATTTTTTTATATATGCTTGAGTAAGTCTTGCTATAAAGGTATGTTATTAAGACATCAGAAAATACAACTCGGAACTCAAATCAAGTGACATATAACTTTTAAAATATATCTCAGTTTAAATAGAGCCCAAAGCAAAATCTATTGAAATGTACTAATAGCTTGAAGCATAAACGTACCTAGTGGTGCACAAATAACTATGAGGTTGAGAAATATATAGCAATGCAAAAAATATAATACTAAGGAATGAGACCATACAATTAAAAATGCATAAGTGGATAAATAAATTTTTTTTTTTTTTTTTATTTAACCATAGTGTTATATTTTTAATAACAGAGGAGGTAATATATAAATCAATATCCGGTAAATTAATTCCACCATCTTCCCAATCTGGTAAATGCTTATTTAAGGCTATACAGGGTTTATTTGGAAACCATAAAAAATTTAAAATTAGTTTATTGTATCTTTGAATAATATATTTGGGAGGAAGTAATGAAAAGTTTTGTATTAAGTATAATATTTTGGGAAATATGATTGCTTTAATAAGATATAATCTGTCTGCTGTTGAAAAGATGTATTCATTCCAGTAACCAATTGTTTGTTCTAGTTAAATATTAGAGAATCTGTTAATTCATTGAGTAGATTTATTCCCAGGTATAATAATTTATTTTCTGTTACTATATATTTGGAAAATCTTTTGTTTATATATTTTTTACAGTTACAGGGCATAATTTTAGTTTTGTTTTCATTAAATTTTAGGCCTGAAATATTTTGAAATTTATTCATGGTGTTAAATGGAGCATTCAGATACTCATTGGCATCTGAGAGAGTTAAAAGTATGTCATCAGCAAAGAGATGGATTTTAAGGTTTAACATTTTATTAATACATATGCCCTTTATGTTATTGCTTGATCTGATTTGATTTGCAAAGGATTCTATGAGTAATCCAAATAACAATGGTGATAAAGGGCAACCTTGTTTCATTCCCTTTTTGATTGTTATAGGACCTGATCTATGTGATCCTAATTTAACATATGCAGTAGATTTTTCATATAGTATTTGGATAAGGTTATTCAAATTAGAAGGAAAGTTATATTCTTTTAAAACTAGTGAAAGAAAGTTCCAGTTAACAGAATCAAAAGCTTTATTAATATCTAATGAGATTACATTTAAATCTAGGACTCTATGTTTACTATAGTCTATTAATGTTAGTATTCTTTTAATATTATCTGAAGTGTTTCTTCCTTTAATAAAGCCTGTTTGATCTTTGTGAATTAAGAAAGTGCGTGATCCTATCTGCATATATAGCCATAAACATCTTATAGTCTATATTGAGTAATGATATTGGCCTATATGAAGAGCACTGCTTCTCATCTTTATCTGGTTTGATAATTGGAGATATCAATGAATATTTCCAAGAGGGTGGTATGTTCAAATCTTTTTTGGCTATATCATATACTTTTAATAGTAAGGATATGGCTTGATTGGGTATTAATTTATACATTTCTGGTAGCATATTGTCTGGACCAGGTGATTTATTTGTCCTGAGCTTTTTATTGGTCTGCTTATAATGTCTATTTGTTCTTGTGTTAATTTAATATGAATATTATTTTCTAATTATTTTTTTATATCCTTGGTAGGTGTATCTTGGGTGTGTAGGGAATTATCAAAGTTAAATTGAAGTCTGAATGCTTCTAAAATATAATTTAGATCCATAACTCTTTTGTAAGTATTAGGAATAAATATTTCTTTTATTTGTTTAGATTTGATTATTTTTTTGTTCTATTAGTTAAGTGTCTCAGGTGTGCTGAATTAGTAGAGTATGAGTTTATTTTTATCTTTTCTAAGTTAATCATAATCTTATGATGTAACAATTCTGCATACTTCTTATTGATTCATGTAAGTTCTTGAACTTGAGTAGTACTGCCCTTTTGTAATTCCAGTCAATTAATCTGCTTTGTTTTGTAAGTCTAGCATATCTTTATTCCATGACTTCCTTTTATTTATGTACCAGGATAATATTTTCCCATATGTAACTACCTTTAATGAATGCCAGACATATATTTCTGAAATATCCTCTGTGTAGTTTATTTCTAGAAAGTTTTTGATTGTTTCTTCATAAAATTCTTTACATTCTGTCAATTTTGTGACATAGGAAGGTATCCTAGTAATGGGATTTGAATGAAAAGGAGTAAGCTGTAAATCAAAGACTTTTACATTATGATCAGATAAGGGACAATTTATAATTTTGACTTTGTAGATTTTTGTTATTAGGTCATTGGCAACATATATTCTATCAATTCTAGAGTTAGTTCTATATCTATGAGAATAAAATGAGAAGATTAGTGAGTTTGGTTCTGCAAATTCATTTATATCTTTTAAATATAGTGTATCTATAAATTTTAAAAGTGCCT
Organism: Protopterus annectens; assembly: GCF_019279795.1. NCBI lineage: Eukaryota > Metazoa > Chordata > Ceratodontiformes > Protopteridae > Protopterus > Protopterus annectens. The sequence goes on along the minus strand of NC_056748.1, from coordinate 389,459,114 downwards.
TGGAGATAGGTTGTTTTCTTCTTTTAGATTTAGAATCTGTATCTTTTTCATTTATTATACAGTTGAAGTCTCCTGCCAATATCAGACTATCTCTTCAAAGTGCTGTTTAACTGTTCTTAATCCTAGTCCTGGAATCCAATATACATTTACTAAAGTATAGATTCTCTTATTTAACTCTATTGAAGCTAGACAAAACATACCCGATGTATCTTGATGAGTAGTAATTATTTTAGGTGTTATAGTTGTGTTGCGAAGTAGTATAGCTACTCCTCTTTTTTGTTTTATATTGAGAACTTATTAGTACTGTGTAATTATTAATATTTAAGTTGTTTATATCTCTATCTAATAAGTGTGTCTCTTGTAAGAAGACTATTTGTGGTTTATGTAAGTTTATGTATCTGAATAGGCTTCTCCTTTTATTACTATTATTTAGACCATTAACATTTATGGATAAACATTTAATTTCCTAGTTTTGAGTTTGTTTTATATGTGAGTTTATGCAAATATTGTTTATTCTTAGTTCCATCTTGGATAAAGAATTCAAAAATGTTTTTCTTGTGTGGTTTTTGCATGTTTCTGAGTGACACCAAACTGATAAATAAAAAAAGAGCTTCTAAACTTGTAATTCTTAACCTTAAAAACCATTCCCTATCACTATGAGGTAATATACCTTCTTGTTTGGTTAGTGAATCCAACCAAACAAACTTTCTACCCTCACAAATAATATTTGGATCAGTTTATCTTATCCTCTTAGTTTTAAATAAAGATAAATAATATATTAAGATAATCTAATCAGCTAAAATATATAAATATATTCTTTACTCTTTATCTTATTGTAATTCAATAATACTTATTTCTAATCAGGTTTCAAAAAGGTACAAAACATTTAGACTAAGGTAGTATCATTTCAAAATAGTTTAGGGTATTAATAAACATTTTCTCATATTCAACAATATTATTAAGAAAAAATATACAGAATTATATATTCTGTGAAAATTAGAACTATTTACACATAAATTGATTATAACTACTGTAATGACAACAGGATTATAACATTATAAGTGCAATTTATTATTCTATTTGATTAATGCTGAAAAAAAAAACCTCAACAATTGTAAAGACAGTAAAAACCCTAAGATGTCCCTAAGGTCCACAACAGGATCTAACAATACCATTTTAAGTCAGTCTATGGGGGTAGAAGAACAGCTGTTAAATATGGTGTAGACATGGGGTGCTGGGTTTTGGCTCAAACATCATGCACTAAGAAACAGATCAGATTCACTACTATTTAGTGAACAAAGGGCCACTTATTTAATATGATAACTTGTGTAGTGTAAGCTAATTCACCATATTAATACATATGAAAAATGTGTGCCTTTTTAATTTAACCATTTCAATGCAGTCACAGTTACTTTATAAAAATATATTATATAATATATTCAAAACTTAAAGTGTTTAAAATGTCAGCTATCATTATTTCACTTTTTCAGGTAGTTGTAATTTTTTTTTACATTTCCTCTATAAGTACATAAATGACAGCAAGAAGGTGAATCATTTATTTAACTACCATATATTTCTCTTTTGTGGAGAACAGGGCAACCCTTTCATAACAGTAGTTAGTACTTTTTTTTTTCTTTTTCCTCAGAAAAATAAATTTATAAGAGAAAACAAATGGTTAATGACATTAACCAACTTCAATGGATAAATAATAAATAAAATGCTTTTTGCACAGTATTGGGTAAAATCTATAACTGTATATTGCAGACATCAGTTGTAAGCTATTACTGACATTACTGTGCAATACAATACCTTTGTTGTGTAAGTGTTTTTGGACTACTCAAGTCCAAAACCAGTGTTTAGAGTAGTATTTGCAAAGTCACATTGGAACAAAAACATGAATAGTTCTGAAACCACATCATATTTCATGTTTAACATAAACTGGAATGCAATACAATGTACAAAATATATTAATATTTCTTTACTGGACATTAAATATGTTCCTCTGAGTGCATTCTTCAGCTTTTCAAAAACAATTCCCATGGCTGGAGATAACAAGATCAAAATTTAGATGTCTCCCTTATCTGAGAGACTGCTTACAGTTTTGTTACTTGCTTGGGTGTTTTGTTGTTAACACTTTTAACAACTGTCAGAGAGACTTTGTATAACTAAAAAGACACAGTGCAAAGATAAAACTACAGTGTATCTGACCACAGTTTCTAAACTAAACATCTAGGTAAATCACATATTATCTCTTACAGCTTAGATTGAAACTTAACCAGTGAGTTTATCTGCTGACAATAAATGTTGGGAATATAATTTTGGCTTACTTAGCACCAGTAATTTAACCTTATGATTGAATAAAATTTTAGAATAAAACTTCAGCAGTTTCTTATTGTAGTATTTAAAAAGTAAACTGGAGAACATGTCAAATAATGAAAGCTGCTAAGATTTAAACTATTATGTCTGATAATGTTGCAGGTTAAAATTCCTATCCTACTTTGCAGTAAATAGACAAAATGTATTTAAACTATGTATTTTAACTATTTTAAACTATTTATACCTTTATTAAGTCAAAAAAGTGATTAAGAAGCTTGTTTTTCCCCTGATATCAGAGCATAGCTATGGTGATCTATGCATTGCAAGAGTATGATTTATCCTAGTATTATGATTATGAACCCTCTACTTGACATTTCTCCCTGTACACAAGAAGTTGGGGCTTGATATGAGGCTTACACAGACTGACCCTCACCAGTAGGCCCCTAAAGGGTGAAGAAATATACTAGGCCTGATTGTGAACAAGCAACATTGAACACATTGCATTCAGGAATGACTTCATGTGGTGCCCAGTTAGTCAAGTGAAACAATTAAACAGAAGCTGCAGCTTAAAACATGCAGTCATTTCAAATAAGCCAAAAAATGTTTTTCATGCCTACGAAAGTAATCTGCAATTATTTTTTTTTGATACATTAGAAATACATTTGCATTGCAAAGATGCCATTAGTCAGTCACTGTGATCATATGCACAGCAGTAAAATAATGAGCAATTCCTGTACAAACTAAAATTGTACCACACTGCATATTTAGTTCAGGCATGTCAGGGAACTTTCAGCTGTGGAATGCTGTTTATGAGCTTCTTTTCAGTAACAGAAACCCCAGCATAATATTAGGTTCTGCAGCAAGCTGGAAACATGCTAATGTATCTGTAACTCCTAATGTTAAAGAAAGATATAGTGATAAAGGAGTTTATGGAATTGTCTAGCAATTTATAAAACATTTGTGATTACAAGTTTCTCTCTCCAAATTGTCTCTCAGAAGACAGTCTATGTTGTTCCGATAAGTAAACCTTAAATAGGGTGGTTATGGAACATGAAAGCATGTTTAAAAAAGAACTGGATATATTTAAATGAACCGCATATATTATTTCTGTTTCAGTAGAAGTCAAATTTAGATTCCTATATCTTTAAAAGTGAACTGAGTATATTTCCTGATTAGATGTCAATTAGATAGTCAGGGGATGACATATACAAGTAAAAGCGTCAAGCAATAAGGAACTCGAGTTTCTAATAGTATTCGTGACTGTTATGCTGTCTCGAGAACCAAGCGGGAAAAGGTATGTGTTTTTCTCTTTTTATTTTTCTTTCCCTTCCTGACAAGATCATTCACTGTTCACGCGACCACGCTAGTCTGCCGTATACTGTTCACATCCAAAAAAATGCATTTTAAACATGCTATGCCATATTTCATTGTAAGACAAAAGATAACATGATATCCAAGTAACTCAAAACTGTCACTCAACTCCAGATGTCCGGAATTACAACACATTTGCTTATAGCTGTAAAATATCATTCACAATAAATTCTGCAGTACACCATATTAATATGTGCAAATGGGTCAAAGACAAAACATTTTTAAGGCTATTTAAACTAGCCTTATGATACATCTAAACTGAAGTACTTCATATCAAAAACAACAGATTCCCGCCCAGCACTACTGTTTACCCAAACAGGGACATTTTTAACTTATAGAAAGAAATGTTGTCAGAGATGTAACTGATAACAAAGTATATAACAGCTATTACTATACCTATTAATAACCATGTACTGAATAAAACATTATAAGTTAATGAGGACTTTATATGTTGAGAAAAAAAAGAGAACAAAGTAAAAATAAAAAATTGAGAACATTGTTATGTGTTGATTACTCTGATTAAGAAAATGAAAATAGATGGATAGTAATGAAAAATGAAGTAATGTTTAAATTATGCTTAATATATTAGTGTGATTTGAGATAAATATATTTGAATTTATAATAACTTTAACATTTAAAGTATAATTGAAAATCGTACCTGTTTCAGAGTGACTTGAAGACAGAAAAATAATTTCTTTTGTTGTTTGTATTATTATTTAAACTTTTACAGAATATAACACATGTAAGATTATTTGTCCTTTAGTTTTTTTTTCTTTTGCTCAACAGTTTTCCAGTTATTTACTTCAGCATTTCTCTTTGGAGTACTAATTGCCCAGTCCATAGAATCTTCTTGTGTTAGGATGTTATTGTTGGTAAGATATTTTATTGCTGAATCTACTGTTTCAAAGACTTTTATTCCATTTGGTAGAAAAACTCTCAGTCTTGCTGGAAATAAAAGATGGGTTTTCAATTGCTTCTTCTTCAAGGTTTTTGTTATTGGTAGAAATTATTTTCTTTCTGAAACCACCTTTGTAGAATAATCGTTGTCAAATCTTATTAATGAATCATTGTATTTGATGGGAGAATTTGCCCAAGCATTTCTTAATATAAGATCTTTATCTTGTATAGAAAAAAGTCTCACAATTATGGATCTCGGCTTGTTCTTTATTGGAGAAGAAATATTTCCAGGAGCTACTAGTGATCTATGCACATGTTCTATACCATATGAAAGAGCTTCAGGTAATTTTATTACATCTGGTATCCAGGTGGTAAGAAAGTTTATCATATTGTCCCCTTCAGATTTTTCTGGTAGATCATATATTCTAATATTATTTCTTCTTGTTTGATTTTCCATATCATCAAGCTTTTCTAGTAAATATGTGTTCTGTTGAAGTAAGAATTCAGTTTGTTGTTCTTCTATTTGGACTCTAGTGTCAATGTCATTTAATGACTGTTCAATAAGTGATATCTGTCCTTTCTGCTGAGTAAACATTTCTTGAAGCTGTTCTAGTTGTTGTGAGCACTTTTTTAAAAAGTATATATTTTATTGTCCATCTTGTCAATTTTTATTGTAAGTTCCTGTATATTTGTAATAAGAGATTGTAGATCTTTTTTGAGAGAATAGTCTTGGGCTGAATCCCTTAGATGACTCATGCTGTAAAGCTGATATTGGTGCTGATTTCCCAGTAATTAATTTGACAGGAATTATTCAAGTTCTGACAATGAAAGTTTTCTTGTAGATGCTCGAAGTTATTAGAAATAAGTTAGTAATAAATATTTCCTCAAATTAAATATTATTTTGTAAAATTCCTGTCAGGAATTGTATTGAGGTAAGAGAGCTGAAATTAAGTGCAACTATCAGTTCAGCATCCTAGCCACGCCCCCCAGAACAATGTCTTAATAGGCAATATTGTGTTATATTTGAGTATATATGTTGTTTCTACCTTGTTTAAGATTTTATTTTGGTCTCTAATCTATATAGTACTAACGTTAAGTTTAAATATAAATCTACATTAAAAACCTCAGTTCTTCTGGCATGTTTCTCGTGAAAATGTTTGATAACTGTGTTCAAGGGATTTACATTTGCTATGTATCTTAAGAATTCTAATATGTGTGTATGAAAAGATCTGACATATCTGACAGTAGCTCCAATATAGTGTAGCTTGCATGAGCAAGTTATAAAATAACCTGCCCTCTCCAATTCACATGTTGCTTTTTACTTCAAGCTATAGCTTTATTTGTTTATGTATTACTTACTTATAGCAAGGTGAGAATGAATGGAAGGGCTTTAAAAGAAATGACAGAAGAAAAGAAGAGCTGAAGGATCACTGCAGTAGTATGAGGGACATTGGGTGAGTGACCAAAAATAGGACATAAGAAAAATAGATTTCGAGTGGGACTCTGCAATGCCAAAAGACTGGGATGGATGACTAGGAACAGGAAATGAAAATTGCTGAGCTTGTTTTCTGCAAAGGGAATCAAGCTGGGGAGCTACAGATCAGGGTCCCACTGGTTAACACTGATCACACAACAATGTGTTTCTATTGGCTATGGAGAATAGCTCTAGAGGGACAGCATCAACTGGAGAGGCTGAGATGAAGTCTCATAATGCTTTATGAGACTGCATGTCTCTCCTGTTCTCACCATGTTGTGCACTTAATGAAACATATCTTTTGGTGATTACAAAGGATACTAAGTGCATGAGATGATAAGGGAATGTGGAATGTTACTGCATTGAAACAATAAGTGAAATAGTTGATATGGAAGACAAAATATGTGACGTTGACGATTGACAGGACGATTAACTACTGCAGCAGTGTTCCATTGATTATAAAAAAAGTTATTCACATGAACTTAATGAAAATAATCAGATATCTGTATGAAGTGAAGCTTGTTTTTGTGACACATTTTGGACTTGTCAGAAGGTTATATAAATAGAATGGAATTATTTGACAACACTATGTTTCTGCATGGTCAATAGCTTCCCATGAAGCCTAATAAGCACCAAGAAGTTGAAATGCAAAGTAGAAGAATGAATTTTAGTCATCAAACTGAATTTGGCTTGTCACAGTGGAGGGCAAGGCTGAAGGGAAATATCTGAGACTGATTTGAATATTGAAAGTGAATAGGAACTACGTTAAATGGGTTTTGTCAAAACTAAGGAGGCAAAATTGTTAGGCCTTATAAAATCTTCATTCTGATTGAAAGGGTATACAGATTGCTATTTTCTACATCAGGAAGATCATTTAGTAAATCTGTGGTCATTCTAGTGTTGTTAATAACTTCATATGAGAAGGAACATGTTCTGTGGTAATTATGGCAACGAGAAAGAAAATTTATGGCAGGAGGTAAAATGGTGCATGTGATCATGATTATTTGGGTGCAGTTTATAGGTGCTGTTTATAAATTTAGAAATGTAAAATGAAATGTAAATTGATCTTCCCAGCTGTGTTGAAATTTTTTTTGGAAGATGGAAGGTTGACATTTACAAATTTTGAGAAAGCAATGGCTAAGTTAAAGGAGTTTTTACCTCAAACATTCTGAGATGTAATTTGGGCAGAATACATGGACATATAAATCTGAGTCCAGAAAGAGCAAATGGAACTTTATGCAATGCAGCAGAACAGAGATGTATGGAAGGTTTCATTTAAATTTTTTACAATTAATTATCATGAAACGAAGCAAGCTTAATGTGAAACCTTGAAACTGAATATTCTGGGTAGCTGACTTATTTCTACTGAATGTAATCCTGAAATATTTATATAATTAAGAAATATGCTAGTCACCAGAATTATTGGAACTGATGGGTATATTGTTTTAAAGGCGGCTACCTTACATTTTATTATCCATTTATTTTGTGTGAAGGTTATATATTTTGTAATATATCAAATAAAATTTGTTTGCATGGTACGAAAAAAAAAACAGACTTAAGAAATAATAATGATACCCAGGGTCATAAATACACAATAAGCTCTACAAAACTGGAACATAAAATAAAAAACAAGTTTATTTAAGACCGTTAATTAAAGACGTTAAGCACTTTTGTCCCTTTAAACTTCCATGGGACTTCATCAAAACAAATTAATACAACAATACTGACCACTTATATAGGAAATGAACAAAGAAACAATTTAACATTGAACACCTTAAAAATTAATTATATAACTAAATTTGATCAGAAATGCAAGTTCTTCAAAATATATGTACACCAAATTAATGTAACATAATAAATATAAAACTTGCACATCTAAAGCTCTCTTTTTTAAAATTGGCAAGAGTGGCAGATTTTCATTCAAACCTGGGGGAAAGGTGGAATTTAACTTAATAATCTATTGAAATTCCTTGGTTTCAATTTCTAGTTACCACCCACCTCTTACACTGCATGGCACTATTTCTAAGATCCCAAACAAAACTTTAGTGAACACCTGGCATACTAGAAAATGTCTGTACAATGAATTATTAGCATTTGCTTTATCATATAGATGCTTGAATACTCTTTTCCTAAACAATCTCTTAGTTTTCCCCATATAATGCATACTGCATTTGTCACATATTGTGATACAAATCAAGCCTCGGGTAGCACAATTACCTTTGCCTAATCTAATGAATCTAGTGACACCTTTAATTTCCACAGAATCTACTTCCAAGACAAAAGGGCACTGCTTACATGAACCATACAACCTTGTACCTTTCCATACTAGAGGTGGTTCAATGTAAGTGTGTTCAAATAAAATTTTTAAATTCTTTCCAGTCTTGTAAACAAATAAAGGTCGTTGAACCAAAACCTCCAGAATGTCTGGACTACCCTTAAAAATGTTCCAGTTTTTTGATATAATCTCCCTAACTTCTTTAATACCAAATCCATATGGAACAGACATGCTACTGCTATAATCATTAGCTAAAGTAACCTTAGACTTTTTAATTGTTACAACTTTGTTCTTCTCACCTAAAAGAGGTTTATATTTAGTTCCCCAGCCTTTTAAGACTTATTCAACAATAACACGCATATTATTTATAGGATAACCTGTATTTTCAAACATTCCTGTAATTTTAATTATTTCTAGTTTGAAGTTGTCCAAATCAGAACACATCCTAGCTGCTTATACCAGCTGACCCTTAAAAATATTACACTTCATATGCATAGGATGGTTACTATGAAAATCCAAATAATTATTCAAAAATATTTATTTTCTATAAATTTTCCAAAATGATGCCCTGTAATAGGGAGTCCTCTAAAAAATATGGAATTTTCCTATGTGCCAAAGAAACCTCATTTCTTGAAGGTTCATGGTATCTAGAAGTATTGTAAAATAATGTTAAAAGACTGTTAACATAGTCTATCTTGTCATATATTACAATATATTACAATCCACCTCCCTTTTTAAGCTTCATAATTGTTAACGTTTCATTCTTTCTGAGTTCTTGCATTAATGCAAATTCTTTCTTATTTAAATTAAAACATCTATTTCTATTATGAGATAAAGCCCTGTGTATCTCTGGCAAACATACTTTCTCATAAGCCAAGATTAGGGGATAGAAAGTGGGGTTAAAACAACTATTTTTCTTAAAAGACATATCTTTAATGACAATAGGACTATCATTAGGTAGTTCTTTAAACATCAATTGAAGGTTTAACTTTCTCGTAAAAAGCTTAAACTCAGTAATAACATCAACTACCCTCACTTTAAAAGAAGGTACAAATTTAAAACCTTTTTAAAAAAGTGTAAAATATGTTTCATTTATATTCAAGTTAGTATAATTAAAAATATTGCAATCTTGAAAAGTGTTAAATTTGCTTTCATAAGCTGTCACTAATTCATTATTTAACTTACCATTCTGATATTGTAACACAGTCATTTCCTCCAGGTTTTTGAACTCCCCCTTATAGGCTGCTTTAAAATTGTATAGATTCCATTCATTACTTATTAAAGGACTCCTGGCATTTTCTTTCTAAGACTGATAAAAATTGGTACAGTGATGAGTGTTCTTTCTCCACCATAGATGCTGCAGATCTATTTACATCTATTCCCCACCAGGAAGGGTTAGACTTGTTTCATGACACACTTCGTAGCCTTACTTATCTTAATGAAGATTTGGTTAATTTTAATATGACAACCATGGAATTTGTGTTATTAAACAATTTCTTCACCTTTGAAGGTGAATATTTTAAGGAAATTAAAGGTGTGGCTATGGGTGTCAGCTGTGCACCCATTTGTGCCAATTTAGTTCTCTATGCCTGGGAATCAAAGTATGTATTTGGATCTGAATACTCTGAAAAGTGGTTCTCATACTTTTGATTTTTAGATGACATCTTTATTTTGTGGAAAGAAACCACACAGACACTGGTTCATTTTGTCGATTCTTTGAATAATATCTGTAGATATTTTGAATTCACTTTAACAACAGATGATTCTTCTATTGATTATTTAGAGATCACCTTGTATAAAGATAAGGGTAGGAGATGTTTTACATCAAAATTTTATAGAAAAGAAACATTCTCGAATAATTATTTGGATTTTCATAGTAACCATCCTATGCATATTACATGTAATATTTTTAAGGGTCAGCTGGTACAAGCAGCTAGGATGTGTTCTGATTTGGACAACTTCAAACTAGAAATAATTAAAGTTATCAGAATGTTTGAAAATAGAGGTTATCCTTTTGTCTTGGAAGCAGATTCTGTGGAAATTAAAGGTATCACTAGACTGATTAGATTAGGCAAAGGTAATAGTGCTACCTGAGGCTTGATCTGTATTGCAATATGCAACAAATTTTGTATGTATTATGTGGGGAAAACTGAGAGATTGTTTAGGAAAAGAATATACAAGCATCCATATAATATTTCTAAAGCAAATACTAATAATTCATTGTACAAACATTTTCTAGTATGCCAGGTGTTCACTAAAGTTTTGTTTGGGATCTTAGAAGTAGTGCCATGGAGTGTAAGGGGTGGGTGGTAACTAGAAATTGAGACCAAGGAATTTCAGTGGCTTATTAAGTTAAATTCCACCTTTCCCCCAGGTTTAAATGGAAATCTGCCACTCTTGCAATTTTAAAGAAGAGAGCTTTAGATGTGTAAGTTTTATATTTGTTATGATACATTGACTTGGTGCACATATATTTTGAAGAGCTTGCCTTTCTGATCAAATTAATTATTTAATTCATTTTTAAGGTGTTCAATGTTAAATTGTTTAATTGGAAAAGGAAGTTGTTTGTTTGTTCATTTACTATATCAGTGGTTAGTATGGCTGTATTAATTTGTTCTGATGAAGTCCCACGGAAGTTTAAAGGGACAAAAGTGCTTAATGTCTTTAATTAACAGTTTTAAATAAACATTTTTTATTGTATGTTCCAGTTTTGCAGAGCTTATTGTGTATTATGACCCTGGGTACTATTATTATTTTGTAATATATCATAAGTGTTATAACAGCTTAAACATTTTTTAGAAATGATTTAAATATTTTATTTTTATGAAGGAACCGCCAAACTGATGAGCATTTATAAGAAGGGGCTGCAAAAGATGACTTTAGAATTTCTTACGTTCAGATCACCGAGATTAATGGTGAGGATTATTGTGTCCTATTGGCATTTAACTTATTTTCTTACTCTGTTGAAAAGTGCAGCTTCTACTTTAAACAAAAGCTTAAGCTGTTAAATTATTCTAACTAGCAACTATAATATAAAATGTGAGTTTGAAAGTTGAGAATATGGGTAATGTGCAATCAGCTGCCACAAATTGTTTCACTCTGATTGTTTTGATGGTGTGCCCAACAGTACATAGTTATACATTATGAAGTTGCTATTTCACTGTTTGCTGTATATGCATTGCAAGAAATCTGTTTGCAATATTTATCAGTTGTGTTTTTAATTTTATAATATAAATTATGATGAAGCTATTATTTTAATGTATATTGTGTCTGCATTGTAAGACTAATATTGAGTTGCGGATAATGACACTCAGTGTGAACAGTATATTTGTTTAAAATGGGGGAGAACAGAAAATACTGCACTTTGAGACTAGTACTGTTATTACTTGATATAGCCCACATATTTTGTAATGACCAAATGATCATGTAATTTCATTGTAGCATGATGTTATCTATAATGAAAGTACTTAAAACATGTGAGGTATACATTTAAGATGAAACTGGTGTTATTTGTGTATTTATGGATGAGGAAGAATAAAGATGTTTAAAGAGGAAGATACAAGCTAAGGAGTACTTTGAATGTTCCTAGAATGTGAACTGGCTGTGTTTTACAATACTAGTACTGTTAAGTAGAGGGTGGCAATAGAAATTAATTATACAGAACTAAATGCATCTTTTTACACATGGGTGACAAGAATTTTTAAGGAAGATAAAACAAGTGTATACATTCTTAGGATTTGGTGAGTTTGATAAGGGAACAAGAAGTGAATTGCTTGAATGATGATGTGTGAGAACAGATTAAGAATGAATTGATGAAAGTGAAAGAAGTCTGTTGTTCTATTTCATCTATTGCATCTTAATAGACAAGCTTAGAATAAAAAGACAACATAGAAATGAGTCGCATTTTATGCTGATGGAGTTTTAAAGTGTTTCTCATAGGTGAATGATGAAACAGCTGATGACTGAAAGGTAGGCATGATAAGAACTGCGTAGTTATATAATTGCTGATTTGTAAAGATGTTATTGTTTCAACTGTTGACATTTGCATTTTGAAAATTGTGTATATGTTCTTTATATTTATTGTGAGGTGTCAAGTTCAGTAAATATTTAAAAAGAAAAGAAAAGAAAAAAATGAGATTACAGTGGAGCAGACTAGATAGTGTGACTCATAACAAGGGATCTGGATAACTCCGAGCAGACCAAGAAAGTGGATGAACTATGGAAACCATACAAACAGCAATCTGGGAAGGTAAAGAGGTTAGGAAGGGTGGTCAGGGTAAAACAAAATCAAAGTATGGCCCACAAGATAGGTAAGGGTATTTATAAGGGAAAAAAGATACAGGGACTGCATGAATAAGTGAAGATGTGAATCACTAGGAAAGATATTTGGAAACTAGAAGCACTCCCACAAAGTGCATTACATGTGTCCCAGCTACCCAAACCAATGTCCTTAAAACATTAAATATTACTTTCATTTCTCAATATCATAGCATATGTTTTAAATGTATCACCTACTAGTGCTTTGTATTACTATCACTAATAAATGTTTGATATTCATTCAACAGCATTTGCACCATATCCTTAACTATAATCTGCTCTTCCTTAATCTAGCCTCTGTAGGCCTTTGTAGGAATCCCCCCTGATATTCAGCAGGATTGATTCTTTGCAAGAAGCTGTCTCAAAAAATGCACAGTGCAGACTCATCAGTCCAAAAGTATCAAGAAGAATGCATTCATCCAAATGAGAAATGCATAAACAATACATGTTTTTTTGTGTGGGGCCCGCTTCCTTAATTAATTAGGCTAATTTTATGGTCGCACAATCATGGGAATAGTAGAACAGACTGCAAGGATGAAATAAGTAGACACACACAAACACACACACACACACACACACACACACACACACACACACACACACACACACATACACAGAGACACAGGCACACTGCCACACACACACACACACACACACACACACACACACACACACACACACACACACACACACACGCACGCACTACACTCTTCTAGTGATTTAATTTCATCAAAACTAAAGCTGGGGAACTGGAATGGAGAGTGAATGATCAACCATTTCCTTGTCAACCACATGCAGTTTAAACATTCAGGATAGCATGTCTGTTTCCTGACTGGGCTTACTGCATTGATCTTAGCTGGCCCTTTGGAATACTTTCTGTAGGGATGCGTGGCACAAACATTCTAGTCATCTAATAGAGTGGAGCAAATTCACTCTTTCATCCCTCTTTGCTCTCATCTCTCATCACAGCATTTATTTTAGTGCTTAAACATAAGCATTTCACATATTTATTTAGAAGGATACAGAAAAATAAAATATGAACATATGCAAACAATTAAATATATAATAAAAATGAGATAATATGAAATGCCAAAAACATTCGGAATAGTAACTCAAAACAAATAAGACTATCCCATAATGTTAATAATAAGGCCTAATGGAATCAAAAGAATTATTAAGTCCTATAAATAATCATTATAAGTGAAATATTATGTAAATAACAAAATAGCAACAGATATTAGCCAGCTCCTTTGGTAGGGCATACATGGGTAAAGTTCTGATTGTGACCCAGAATTTGATTAGCAGCATGGTCACCTGTTTTAGTTAGCATAGGGAACGTAGAGGAATGAGGGAGCTTTGCCTGCTTGTTTCTCTTCTACAGGGGTTGGGCATAGTGATGCGATAGTAGGGGCAACCTGCTTTCTGGGGCTCTGGTATAAACTGGGGTTAGGAAAGGCAGCCATGCCAGCTATGTGGAAGGTTTGGGAGGCATTATTGTATATGTATGGTGGTGGTGATACTCCTAGGCCACTCCTAATTATATGCCGAGACCTTTCAATAGGTTACCATCTCACAATGGGGTAAGCTCTCCCTTGCAAGCGAGGCAAATGTCTTTGAGCAGCAGAAGTGGCTTTGCTCTTCTCCTCCCATAAACACACTAGCACTCACCACTTTCAGGGGTGGATAGTGACCATGGCCAAGAGGACAAATACGTTTCCCAAGATTAGAACCATGGATTGTTGAGACTGATGGCTTACAGACTGTTATGCAGACAATTAAAACAACTCATATAAATTATCCTGGCAAAAACAAAACTGCAGCAAATAATACAGAAAAAAAAATAAAAAAGGGAAAAAAGTTCAGCTCACAGAATATGCAACAGGCTAACAAGTGCTCCAATGAGTCATCAGAATAGCCCATTAGAATGTTGCTCCAAATGTGTGTTCACTAATTCTATCTAAGATACCAGCAGGAGTTTTAGCCACAAATGGAATGCATTTGAAGAGAGTCCCTGAATGGCTAGAACAGTCAAAATGAGAATAAAAAAATCTACACTAAATAGCTACAGAGCTGCCAAACAATAACAAAAAAGGATAAGGATGCATCATTATGTTATTGTATTGTTATTGTACCACTAACTCTATAAAGTAACCACCAATATGATAGCCACTCCACTGTAGACTCCAAAAGATTGTGGGTCTGAAATTCCATGATATCCTATCATACTATTACACACATTCCAACAAAATGCAAAGAAAAAAAAGTAGCTATATTATTCAAGCAGGAATGTAAGGGAATATTTTACAGGATAACCCCATTGCTACTGCACAATAATGAATAAAGGCAGCATTGCAACAACATTAATAA